>NW_028270169.1:77794809-78077309 GCF_037043375.1 Chiloscyllium plagiosum | reverse complement strand
ATCTTCTCTCTCTTCTCCTCTCTCTTCTCTCTCTCACGCACTCTCTCTCTCTTCTCTCTTCTCTCTCTCTCTGCTGTCTCTTTTTTCTCTCTTCTCTCTCACTTCTCTCTCTCTTCTCTCTCTTCTTCTCTCTCTCTTCTCTCTCCTCTCTCTCCTCTCTCTCCTCTCTATTCTTCTCTCCCTTCTTCTCTCCTTCTCTCTCTCTGCACTCTTCTCTCTCTCTTCTTTCTCTATTCTCTCTCTCTTCTCTCTCTCTTCTCTCTCTCTTCTAACTCTCTCTTCTCTCTATCTCTCTCTCCTCTCTTCTCCATCTCTTCTCTCTCTTCTTCTCTCTCTTCTTCTCTCTCTTCTTCTCTCTCTTCTTCTCTCTCTTCTTCTCTCACTCTTCTCTCTCTCTTCTCTCTCTCTTCTCTCTCTTTTCTCTCTCTCTGATATACTCTGTCTCCCTGGTCCTTTCTTCTCCCTCTGACCCAGAGTCTGGGAGTGTTTGATGTTGAGGCTGCGTGGGCGGGTGTGGGGGGTTAGGTGTTGGAGGTGAGGAAAATGAGGCAGAGATGTAATTGTGGGTGGGAGACAGCGATTGCATGAGAAAGAGAGAGAGGGGGAGAGGGAAGAGTGGAGGCTGTTGGAGAAACCGGGGTTGGAGTGTGTGTGTGAGAGAGAGAGAAGGGGATGAGGGAGAGGTTTGAGAAAAAGAGTGTGTGCTGAAAGAGAGAGAGAGAGGGAGAGAATTGAGGAGAAAGAGTAGGAGAGAGGTAACGGGAGGCCAGGTTGGAGTCGGGGTGACAGAGGAAGTTAACCCCAGCTCCTGAGCTCAGTGCACGGTCCTGGTCCCCTTTCTCTGAGGACCAGGACTTGGGGCTGAATCTGTCTCTCTCCAGCTCAGCCTCTCCAACACAAAGACACACAACAACATCGGTCACTCTGATGCTTGGCACGCTTTAATCTACATTTTCATTGTTCACAAATGGCAGTGATGGATACAGTCAGTGGGATGGTGCCTTTTCTCACCGGTCCCTGAGTTGTGAGAAACACTGAAATGTTTCCCTGTAACCTCCCTGTGGGAAAAGGATGGACAAACCAGCGCTACCCTCAGTCTGTTACCATATCGACAGGCTGCCCCATCGCTGGAACACTGAACTGAAATGAGAAAATCCCGGATGGATTGATTAATGAGGGAATTTGATTGATTGATGGTTTTGGGGGAAGGGATATTTCAGCACATTCTTCAGCTGCTGCCTGAACTTAGTCTGGGTCACGGCATAAATCGCGGTGTTTGTGCAGCAACTGAGGAGCTGCAGCATGAAGCCCAATTCCCGCACAAAGGGATGGAGATACACAGAGTCATACCCAATCCACCATATCCGTCTCCATAAAGAATACAGCATTAACATTGACCATAACAGGATGACATTGGCCGAGATCACACACAGTAAAATGATGGGTTTTTTTCGGTTTCTCATTTCAGTGTCAGACTGAGCGTCTCCATTGGTGTGAGCGCGGAGTCTCCTGCGGGCTCTGCTGGTCACTAAAATGTGTCTGACGGTGAGAACATTGAGCAGCAGAATCAGGAGAAATGGGACACACGGGGTTAGAATGTGGTGGAGGGACTCGATTGTGACCCAGACAATGGAGAATCGAACAGCGTCTGTTCCATCACAAAACCAGAAGGGGTTCCACAGCCAATACCGAGCCGTGAGCATAAAATACCAGAACATGTTCTTTAAACAGCTCAGCACAGTCACTGCTCCCAGAACCACAGCCGCCGTTTTCTCACTGCAATATTTACTTTTCAGCTTCTGGCAACAAATGGCCACAAACCGATCAAAGGTGAAAGTGACAGTGAACCAGACAGAGCAGTCAGTGGCTGCATAAAGCAGGACGGCGTGGATATTACACACGGGGACGGAGACCCTCAGGAAATAAAACTGTTCCCGATAAACAATGGGAATGTGTCTCAGGATCAGGTCTAGGATAATGACCAGGAGATCCGCCGCTGCCATGGCCCCCAGGTAACGTCTGACACATGGAGACAATCCACAATCTTTATAAAGCAGGACGTAGATGGTCACTACGTTAACTGTGAGGAAGGAAAACAAACCCATTATCCATCAGCCTGGAGGCAAAGGGTCCCGTTTGATTGGGGACCCAGTGAGATTTCCAAATGTCTCCCTGTATTCATGGATTTATTAAAATAATTGGAACTGGAATAACAAACGGGAAAGTCGGAATTACTGACAAAAATGGGCCATAAACCACAAGAATCCCTCCCTCCCCAAACACACAGAGACACATCCATAAGAACAGATGGTTTCTAGAACATTCCCACACACTCGATCACTCGAGAGCAGACACAGGTCACTCCTTCCCAGTTCCTAATACGGAGGGTGGGAACGTTGCTGTCCTGAAGGATTCTTTCCCAGTTTCCTGAAGACAAACGGAGTTTGGGAATTTCGGTATTTTGGTCTACATTGTGGTCGATCCTGTGTCGTGGAGAAATGTGAACGCAGGGAAAACGTATTCACCCCTTTAACTGCCTGAGGGGCCTTCGGAACAGTGTCTCCTTCTCCCTGGAACGGGATCTCTTCCCTCGGGATCTTATCATTTGTTCAATTCACTGACGTCTGGCCGTTCACAAACAATGTCAGGGACAGAACGTTCCGGGGAACGTCAGGGACAGAATGTTGGGAACAGAACGTTCCGGGGAATGTCAGTTATCGAATGTCAGGGACTGAACGTTCCGGGGAATGTCAGTTATAGAATGTCGGGGACAGAACATTCTGGGGAATGTCAGTTATAGAATGTTGGGGACAGAACATTCCGGGGAATGTCAGTTGTAGAATTTCAGGGACAGAACTTGCCGTGGAACTCCTTGACCTGTCCATCACCTTTCCCCCTACCCACCCCACCAACATGATGTTCTGTGCATGGGCACACTGTAACATTAATGGGGTGAGAGACGGAGGGTCCAATCACAGGAATGGGAATTAAAGGCATTGCCAGATTAGCTGAAAGTGTTAGGTATACTACATTCTCAATCCAACGCACAAAACCAGCCCAGAAACCATCAACACAGAGGAGATATCTGTTTACCGTGGAACACTGTGTAGACCAGGCCAGTGTACTGCTCAGTACAACCCAGCAATCTGTCCAGATTCATCCATTACACTGATCAATGCAATCCAGCGATCGTCCAGAGTGGAGTACTGTGCAGACGACAGCAGTGATTTGATCTATAAACCCAGACCATGTATCTGTCCAGCACTGGGAGCTGTGCAGACCACATCAGTGCATTGATCTATAAACCCGGACTAGATATCTGTCCAGTACTGGGAGCTGTGCAGAACACATCAGTGCATTGATCTATAAACCCGGATTAGATATCTGTCCAATACTGGGAGCTGTGCAGACCACAGCAGGGCACCAATGTGTGAACCTGAAACAAATGTCCATCCAGCATGGGGAGCTGCACAGACCATATCATTGCAGTATCTATAAACCTCAACCAGAATGACTGACCAGCACAGCGACCTGTGCAGTGATTACCCGTGAATTAATTTGCAAACCAGGAACAGTTACCCTCCCAGCATGTAGGGCTGTGTACCCCACCCCAGTGCATTGATCTGTAAACCAGGAGCAGTTACCCTTCTTGCATGCAGGACTGTGTACGCCACCCCAGTGCAATGCTCAGTAACACTGTGTTAGATCACTGCCCAGCGTGGGGAAACTTGCAACCCAGGCTGGAAGTGACAGGATGTGCAGCTCCTATCCATTTACAGCTCCATCTCTCCATTGTTGCCCTGACAAGGGGGTGCTGTGGATGTGAACATCACTGCCAGAGAGAGATGGCGGGGGAATCAGTTTAAATATGACCACATGGGAGGGGTTTGGGAAATAGACAGAGACGGGGAGACTGAGAGACAGTATCATGGAAGGATGTGTTCCCAGGTTGCAGAATGCTGAAATGTAGACACTTCGATCGCATCCTGTAACATGAGCCTGTCTTCCCAGGAAAGATGGGAAAAAGTGATATTGGTGTGAGGTCAGATGATGGAGAGTTTTGGATGAGCATTTGTTCTACAGCTTTGTAAAAGGAGTCTTTCATGAATGGAGCTACACACCATCACCCAGATGCCCCTGGATATTCCGTGATCCCTGACACTGATGTCATCTTTAAAAGCCCAATGGGCAACGATTGAGTTTTCTCTATTTGGAGCTACCCTGCACAGTTTACCCCGAGCATGGCAGATAAGGGACAATTACACCACGGTTTGACAACAGTGGCACGGAGGTCCTGGTGGATGGGCTCTTACAGAGGGGGACCATTCTCTTCCCAGAGGGGGCGACACCACCAGACCCACCGAGCATAGTCTGAGCTCCCCACCCAGCTCAGTGCAGTATCTGCGGTCTGAAGAAATGCCGCAACAATACAGGACAAGCATCAATAACCTTCCCCGCTCTTTCAGGATACGTGTAACCGTATTCTCTTTGCTCCCTCACAGTGACTGTATTTATGTTACAGCACCGACCCCCGAACAAGGCTCATGGTCCAACACTCTCACTGCTGCATGTTGCAACTTCTCTCTCTGTCTCTGTCTCTCTCTCTCTCCCTCTCTCTCCCCCCTCTCTCCACTTCACCCCACACTAATAACACTGTATGGATACAACACTGTGGACTGACTCCATTTGGACACCTCACCATGACCCCCTCCCCACCTACACGAACACTAACAGCAGGACCACCCACTCCCACCCTCACTCCCTCCCCCCACTTCTCCCATTTCAGAAGAAACAGCCTGGAATAGGACAGGAAGGGCCTATCCGGGTGGTGGAGAGCCCGATATCCGTTACCTCACCCCCTCCCTCTGCCATGTGTGGAGGACCCTGGTACGAGCCGGAGAGGACCGTGACGCCTCGTGTGGAGATTCTGAAACATCCACGTCCCACCGACCGAGTAAGAAGCAATGTTCAGTGAAGGGCAATTCTCACTTTAAACCCACTGGCAGCTCCGTTTCCCCCCGGCACAACTTAGAAGCCGTGGCCCTGATGCCATCTCCCTTTTGTGTCGAGCTGGTACAAATTGTATCCCCACGGTCTTGGTGGGCAGGAGGGTGGGCTCACATCACATCGTCACCACCACCTCCCAGGAAAGGAGCACCGAGACTCCCTCCTACACCTCCCCCTGTAAACAGCTCAGATACTGAAACTAATCTGTGATAGTTACTGCTCTCCCCACCTGTCCTGACATCTTCAACAATCTGTGCTCATATACACCCAGCGCTCTCTGGTCCTGCAGCCCCATTGTAATGGCACAGCCTGTTTTAAACTGTCTTTTATTGTCTTTCCTACCAAAGTGTATTATCTCACACTGCTCTGCACTGATCCCCATCTGCCTTACACCTGAACACTACACCAATGTGTGACTGTCCTGTTAGAGTTCCACACTCTCCTCCATAAACTTCACAATTCTTCCAGGTTTGGTGCCATCTACAAACATTGAGATTGCCATAGCTTCACAGTTCCCATGAAACAACTGAAATCCTGCCCCACTCATGAGTGTGAGCAAGTGAAATACTGCTATATTCCCAATACTGCTATGTTTAGTTTAAATTACCAGATGAGCTCTGGTAATTGTTGTGTCCTAACAATTGCTGTGTGTGTATCTGTGTGTCTGTGTGTGGGGCAGGTCTGGCAGTCTCTGTGGTGCTTAAAGTGATGCAATGTCACCCTCTGCTGGCCTTCACACGCCACTGCACAGGCATTGGCAGAGGGTGAAAACCGACAGGGATTCATTCAGAGAGGGAGTGGGAGAGGGCAGCTGCTCACAGCACCATCCAAACTGATGTCTTATCCATGTACTGATCTAAATGTCCTTTAAACGTTGTAGCTGTCCCTGCTTTCACCACTTCCTCTGGAAGTTCATTCCACACCCAAGCCAGCTTCTGTCTGAAATAATTACCGCTCATGACTTTTGTAAATCTTTTTCCTCGCACCTTAAAATATCCCTCAGTTTTGAATCCCCAACTCTAGGGAAAAGACATCAGCCCTTCAGCTTATCTGTACCCCTCATTATTTTGTAAACCTCTGTAAAGTTGCCCCTTAATCTCATCCTCTTCAGTGAAAAGAGTCTCAGCCTATCCAGCCTCTCGTTATCGATCACTTCCTCCATTCCCAGCAACATCCAGATTACTCTCCTCTGAACCCTCTCCAGCTTAATAATATCAAGGTCAATAGCATTAACGTGAAAAGTCAATGCATTTTATAAGTGTAGGGGAGACCGAGACTAGAGGGCATAGCTTTAAGGTGAGAGGGAAACATTTAAAAGTTACCTAAGGGGCAGCTTTTTCACCCAGAGGGTGATGTGCCTATAGAATGAGCGGGCAGGATGACCAGACTGGACACAGTATTCCAGAAGTGGTGTCATCAATGTCCTGTACAACCACAACATGACGTCCCAATTCCAATACTCAAAGGTCTGACCAATAAAGACAAGTGTGTTAAACACCTTCTTAACCACACTATCTGTATGAGATGCAAATTTTAAAGGACTGTGCCTGACGGCCTAGATCTCTGTTCTGCAACACTACCAAAGGCCCTGCTTTTAATTGTATAGGTCCTGCTCTTGTTTGACTTACCAAATCCAATAGCTCGCATTAATCAAACTAAATTCCACTTGCCACTCTTCAACCCAGTGAGTGATGTTACCACGTACTCACCTTCCCCGTTAAATTTTAAAATTCCTTCCCCTCTGCAGGATGCCTTGATTCCGGCCTTGATTTTCACAAAGACCCTGAGCTTGGGTTGCTTTGTGTTGTTCGGGGGATGAGGGCCTGATTGTAGACACAGTCAGTGGGGAGGAGAGGCTGGACAGTAATCAGCTGCCTTGTATCATTTCATGGTTTGAGGAAGAGGGCAGTCACACATGAGAGGTGGGTAATACTGATCCGTATTTTGTGGCCAAAAATTATGGTCTTTCTCTGTCTCTGTCTATTCAAGACCCTTCATTGTGCAGAGTGTGCCTGCAGGATTTCGTTCCCTAATATTGCAGACTACAGATAATAAACGATTAAAGATGGTCATAGTTAAATTTCTAGTGCACGGCACGTGTACTCAACATCCTACAGTTAAGACAAATACCTTGCATTTGTTTAACAACACAAAGTGTTTTGTGTAGTTCAATAATGGTAACCTAATTATAATAAATCCATACAAAGCTGAATGCTGTTACATAAAATTTGTGTATGGTAGTGTAGTGGGTAGTGTCTGTGCCTCTGAGCTAGCGCTCGGCATTTTATTCCAGTACCTGAACTTGTATGGTACTGTTCCTCGCTCTGAACTCGAAGATCTGGATTCAAGTCCTGCCTGTTGCAGAGGTATGTCACATCATGTCAGAACAGGCTGATGAACAAATACACAGGAGAATAATGTTACAGCTTTATGGGTATTGCTGAGTGATGCTCGTGTCCCTACCTCCAGGCACAAAGGTCTAGGTGTAAATCCCACAGAAGTGCCTCATGATACATCTGAACAAACTGATTAAAATGGATTTAGAATTGTGACCAGATGGAGAAGGAAGAGGTGTCAGTATTGCATTTCAGAATTTAGGTCCAGGATGACTGAAAGTACAGCCATTCGTGTTGATTGGGGTCACATTTCCCAGCAGTAGCGGTTTATAATATCCGAATAGTTATGGATAGGGTGAGTAGTCAGGGGTTTTCCTCAGGTTAGGGGCATCCAAAACGAGAGGACATTGGTTGAAAGTGAGAGGGGAAAGGTTTTGATGAGGCCCAAAGGGCACCTTTTCACACAGAGGGTGGTGTGCATATGGAATGAGCTGCCAGAGGAAGTGGTGGAGGCTGGTACAAATACAGCATGTCAAAGGCATCTGGGTACTGACAGGCCTGCCGAGCTTTTCCAGCAATTTCTGCATTTCTTTCAAAATGCATTCATTTTAACACAGGCATTCTGAAAAAATTAAAGATTTTATTTTTTAATAACGCAGAGCCATGTAAACATATTTCAAATTGACCGAGACCATTTTCTGCTAAGGGTATGGCTCTGTGTATGACAGCAGCAATGATGCACCTACGTGGAGCAGGGAATGTGATGGAGACATAGTTTGGACAATGTACAAGGAGACCTCACATGGTCCAGTTTGGGAGAGGATGACATTACTGTGTGATTCAACTCAGAGAGGGATAAAATGTAATCTGCCCGAGAAGGAATGGCCTATTGCACTCTCTCTCCTTCATTGTTCCTCATCACAACAATGTGTGCGAGCTAAAAAAAACCTCTAAAGTCATCGTTACCATTCGTATTTTTATAGAATCCCTGCAGAGTTGAAACAGGCCCTTCGGCCCAACAAGTCCACACCAAACTTCCCAACCCATTCCCCTATATTTACCCCTGACTAATGCACCTAACCTAGAAATCCCTGGACACTATACTCAATTTAGTATGATCAAATCACCGAACCTACACAGTTTGAGCTGTGGGAGGAAACAGGATCACCCATTAGAAGCTCACACAGACAAGGGGAGAATGTGCAAACTCCACAGAGACAGTCACCCAAGGTTCGAATCGAACCCAAGTCCATGGTGCTGTGAGACAGCAGTGCTAACCACCGTGCTTCCCTTTGGGTGATCCCTGACCAGAATTCACTGGAATCGACTCACTGCCTAAAGCAAAGGGAATTCAGCCAAATCCAAGTCTCCCAAGATGGAACCCCATTGCTAGCAGCTATGTGAGTGCAATATCTTCAGAATCACAATAACGTTTTGGACAATCTCAATTTTTACTTTCGTCATGAATTCCAGTAAGATCTGGACAAAGTTTTTTCATGTTAAAAATGCAGAGATTTTGTTAACCTGTTTGTTTGTGTGTGTGTATGTGAGTCGCAGTGTTCTAAACAGGAAAATATCGATTATATATTTGCAATACCCAAACACTTTTCCATTCATCTTTCCATCATAGCTTGAGTAACATTGCTGTGGATCATAAACGTGTTAAAGAAACAAGCCTGAGTTGTTGCTAAAACTGACCCTGACCCAGTCTGAGATGGATATCATCGACCATATCACCAACCTGGTTCCATTTGATATTTTTTGTGAACAGTGGAGGAGTGGGACTAAAAAGGAAACAGTGACCCCAAAGCCAGGGAACTATAGACCGGTGAGCCTGATGTCAGTGGTGGGTAAGTTGTTGGAGGGGATTCTGAAGGACAGGATTGACATACATTTGGGAAGGCAAGGGCTGATCAGGATAGTCAACGTGGCTTTCTGCATGGGAAATCATGGGTCATTAATTTGGTTTAGTGTTATGAAGTTGTGACAAAGAAGATTGATGAAGGCTGTGTGTTAGATATTGTCTACTTGGACCTCAGCCAGGTGTTCATAACATTCTGATTAGCAGACAGATTAGTAAGGTTCAGTCACTTGGGATACAGGGGAATCTAGTCACAATTGGCTTGAAGGAAGAGGGGTATTTTTCAGATTGGAGGCTTCCGAGAAGCAGTGTGCTGCAAGAATCAACACTGAGTTCACTACATTTTATCATTTATATCAATGATTTGGATGTCAACACTGGGGCCATAGTTAGTAAGTTTACAGATTACATCAGAAAGGTGGTCTAGAAGATTATCTCAGAGTACAACGAGACCACAATTAGATGGGGCAAAGAAGCAATGCGTGAGAGATGAAGTTTAATTTAGATAAATACGAGGTTTTGCAGTTTGGGAAGGTAAATCATGGAGAAATTATATACTTAATGGTAAGGTCATATACTTCACCCAGACATGGCTCACAACTCCTCTGGTCTCCCTGACTGCAACATTCAGTAATTTGCACATTCATGAAAATAACACCCCCTAACATTCCAATAACAGAATGTGAGAACATCAGAAACAGGGGCAGGTCGTTCATTCCCCAAGCCTGCCTTTCCTTTCACTAAAATTATGGCTGATCTGCTCTTGGTCTCAAATCCTCTTTCATTCCCAATTCTTCATCGCCCTCAACTCTCTGTCAGGTCAATATCCATCTACCCCCTCTTCAAATCCTTTCAGTCACCTAGCTCCCCGAACAGTCTTGAGAGCAGAAATCCTGATATTCAATCCCAACTGTTTGAAGAAAACACTTGCTGCTCCTATACCATGGCTTATTGATGTGAACAAAAGAGGCTGATACAAGGGTTCAGGTAAAAATGACTGACCCCGATATCAAGGCAGTGTTTGCCTTCTGTTGACATCAAGAAGTTCATTCAGCAGCTCACGCTGGTTTCACAGGAATATGAGGAAGCCATTCAGCCAATTGACATTATTGGAGAAGAACAGGGACAGCCCATTCAGTGCCTCCCGCCTATTACTCAGGAAGGGAAGGAGTCCAGTGTGATGGACCACGCCAGAGCCCTTCGAAAATATTTGAGGGCGGTAGCCTAGACTCTAATATTTTTATATTTAAAAGGAAACGTATACTGTCTGTTCCAGATGCAACGTGAATGGTCAAACTACTTGGTGTGAAGCAAAACACCATTTATTTAAACACGGAAGATAAAATGAAACCAAAGAAAGAGGGAATTAGAATAATTTAATTTTATTGGACAATTTAACAGAATAATAGATCTAGGAACTATTACTGATGAACTGTTCCAGTATAGGGAAATCCCATAAACACAGCCCATGGCAAAAAGGAATATTTAGACACAGATAGTCACAAACGTTTCTCCAATCCAGGAATTTAAAACAACATCAAGAGAAAATTCAGAGAGAGTAGTAGCCAGGAGATAGTCACTGAAGATTCCAACTCTGTGTAGACCCCAATAGTTTCTGATGTTACTGAGAAACCAAAGCCCAGAGATCCTAATCTGTCAGAGCTGGCCACACCCATTCAGGCTGCATTAAAATAAACCTAAGCCCTCCCTAGCTGTTACTCAAGTGGTCTTAACTAGCCAGCTTGGTAACTATCGCTCAATCTCTCTCTTTAAAGAAACCAGGACAAATAACCTCTTAAAGCTGCAGCATTGTCATACTTGCCAGCATATCGAACCAGGGGTAACCCAGTCAGGCCCTTGGCACTTTCCAATGGGACGAGGAAGAAGCCAGTCAGTCTGTTGAGTCACTGACACAACAATAGGATGAGGCCATTCAGCCCCTTGAGCCACTTATACAGGAACAGCAGGAGGCCATTCCCCCTCAACGCACTTACATAGAGACAGAATGAGGTAATTGATGCTGATTCCTGATGAATGGCTTATGCCCGAAACATCAATTCTCCTGCTTCTCGGATGCTGCCTGACCTGCTGTGTTTTTCCAGCAATCACTTCTCTACTCCAATCTCCAGCATCGGCAGTCCTCGCTGTCTCCTAATTGATGCTCTAACGTGATGAGTAAGTGGAGCAGAGGCTGCACAGATAGACTACTCTACGTTGTTCCTCTTGGCTCTGTTGCTTAGGATACACAAATGGGACTTTAACATGGTTTTCTAGTGGTGGGCAGGGAAGCCATCTGTCTTGTGTGAAGTCTCAAGAAGGCATCTTTCATCTCCGAGAAGACAGCCTGGTGTTGTCTATGTAGGGTGGAAGCTGGTGGGAATGGCTACCTGTTTCAGATGGAAAGTGTTGTGGCTGCTGTTGGGGATTGTGAATAACCTGACGTTCAGTACAGGGTTCGCACGCCGACTGCACAATAACGTGGGGAGAGTTAATTTAGGCATATAAACTATTAGCAAAGTCACAATACACTGATGAATGGACTCTCTAAGTTCAAATAATGATGATATTATTCATGTTGATCTTGTCTAGTGCTTGTCCTGTTCAGTGTAACCTGTATGCCTTACTCTGTCCAAGCCTATTTCCACCCTATGACCTGTCTGACCATGCTAACTATGACCTGCCTTCAATGCTCATAAATAAAGTGTTTCCCTGTACTGAGATACACGTGACAATATATCAAACCAATTAATCCTGTGTAAAATATGGAATTTCTCTCCCTGCCAATGTCTCTTTTGGAAATAAGTGATCGCTGCCACTCCTCGTGTTTCAGCATCACCATTTCTTCGTCTCTCACAGCTCTACAGATTAAACACTCAGCTTATTCACTCTATCCTCATGTTACCATCACCCGTGTCTGTGGTCAGGAGATCATTCTTTACAAAGGAGATCAACTCTGTAGAGAGTGCCCCAAATGCTCTCTCAGCAAGGCTCTACAACAACAGGAAGATGGCTTTATTTATGTACTCGAATCATCTTACAGTGAAGGACAGCATACCATTGACTGCACCATTACTTACACAGGGTTTGATTCAAAGCAGAAGCGCATAGACTTGTGAGTGGGCGATCCTGCTTCCCAAATTTGTTAGAGTTCTTTGATGAAGTGACCAAGAAAGTTGACGAGGGCAGAGCGGCAGGCGTAGTCTCCATGGATTTCAGTAAGACTTTGATAAGGTTCCACATGGCAGGCTGGTCAGGAAGGTGACGTGGAATGCTGGGGGGACTGACCAATTGGATACACAGTTGGCTTAATGGTAGGAAGCAGAGGGTTTAGTGGAAGGATGTTTGTCAGACTGGAGGCTTGGTCCATTGCTGTTTGTTATCTCTGATTTGGTTGAGAATATACAAGGCATGATTAGTAAGTTTGCAGATGACTATAAAGTAATTGGGAGCATGATCATGAAGAAGTTTATCAGAAATTGCAGCAGGACCTTAATCAGGTGGGGACGTGGGCCGAGAAATGACAAATGGAATTTAATATAGATGTGTGAGGTCTTGCATTTTGGAAACACAAAACAAGGTAGGAGTTTCATGGTGAATGGAAGGGTCTTAAGTGGTGCAGTGGGCAGAGAGACCTTGGTGTTTAGGTGTACACGGTTCTCTATGAGTGGAGTCAAACGTAAACAGGGCAGTGAAGAAGGCTTTTGGCACATTGCCTTCATCAGGCAGGATATTAAGTATACAAGTTGGGAATTTATTTTGCAGTTACCCAGGACTTTGTAAAGGCTACACTTGGAGTATTGTGTTCAGTTTTGTCACCTTGTTATAGGGAGGATGTTTTTAAATTAAAAAGAGTGCAGAAGAAATTTACAAAGGCGTTGCCAGGACCCAATGGTCTGAGTTACAGGGAGAGGTTGGACAAGCTAGGAAATTTTCTTTAGCGTGTAGGAGACTGAGAGAGTCCTTATAGAGCTGTATAAGATTACGAGGACTCTGGATAGGGTGAATACTCTCAGTCTTTTTCCAAAGTGTAGAGAATCGACGACTGGATGGGATCAGTTTATGGTTAAAGGGGAAGGAATAAAAGGGAACCTGAGGGGCCATTTCTTTACACAGAGGATGGTACGTGGATGAGCTGCAAGCAGGTGGGGTTGTCGGGGGGGGGGGGTACATTAACAACATTTGAAAAAGCATTTGGATAAACATGTGGATAGGAAAGGACTGGAAGGATATGGGCCAAATGTAGGGAATTGGGGTTAGCGTGGATGGACATTTACAAGGTGGAGTCGAAACCCCTCTGTTAATTAAAACCAAACACCCAGAAAAGCTCGCCTCACCTTGTAATCTGTTAAAATATAAGTGACACAGATCTCCTACATTCCACTATTTAAACAAAAAATGTCAAGTTTTTTTTTAACTTTAATAGTGAAAACTAAACAACAACTATTCACAAATACAAGTCCCTCTTGTCTTAGCTACTTACTATCAGACTCTGTAAAAATATGCTAGTCCAACAACCCACATATTAAACATTACAATCTCAAGACCACACAGAATCCACCTTCCCCGCTATGTTCACTCTTCCAGCTGCTGATCTCCCTGGGTCATGTTTTTTTTATTGCAAGTAGCTTTAAAACGGACATGTATCTTTGATAGAAAATGTTTGAGATGGCCAGTTAGCACTCCTGCTCTACAGCAGTTACTCTGCTGTTGGGTGGCAGGAGCTATCACTCTAGTTTCAAAATGCTGGGTTTATATATTTTCCAGGTGTCCAAACAATAATATTCAAACTCTGTTGGCTTCTGGTATCCTGAGCGTTATTTAAACTCTTTGGCTGTATTTGAATTGTTGTCAAACAGCAACCAAATCTCAGGTATTCATTTCCCAGCTAATGGTGACATGTGGAACAGGCTGACCTTTAGCAGGCATCTGTGGTTGTACTTTCTATTCAGCAAAACCCATTCTGTCTGAAAGTGACTGGACATGCTTTCGGCTTCATAAGACCTCCCCCCTTCAGAAAAAAACAACATGGACCAGCAGAAAGAAAAGATGGCTTCATTTCTTTTCCTCTAATTCTTAATCCCATTATTATGAATTACGAAAGTTTTATTCTCAGCTATACCATACATATTAATTCTGCACACATATATAACACTGCAATAAGTCAAATCTTATCCAAACTTTTTCTTTTAAATCTGCGATAACACATCTTTTAGGACCTACAGGATGTACATTTTGTAAATTTAAAGTCGGTAAGATAAGACTCCAATTAAATATTCTCATATTCTGGCCTTTAAATATTCAAAAAATGCGAGGGTTTGTCGTTATCCCCAACCATCTCTGACAATTTGTTTGTCATGCATATACATTAAAATATTGTCAGGCCAGTGCGAAACTTCATCATTCTTTTTCAATAATGGAGATTTTGTATTTTTTTTGTGGTGAATATTGAGTTTTTTCGACAAGTAGCCAATTGGCCATTCAATTCCATCATCATCTTTCTGCATCAATACATCTCCGACCCCTATATCCCGAGCATCAAACACAATTTTCAAAGGGTTTCAAAATATTTGGTATAGCTATAACTGGTGCGGTGATTAATCCTGCTTTAAAATTCTCAAAAGCCTCTTGGCATTGTTCTGTCCACCACAATTCTGTGTTCTTCTTTAATAAATCCGTCAGTGGTGCCAATACGCTGCTGAAGTTTGCAACAAATCTCCGATAGAATCCACTCAGTTCCAAACATCGAAGCACCTCTTACTTCGAGGATGGTTGTGGAAATTCCTCAAAGCCCTTAGTTTTTATGTTCCATGGGGTCAACCTTCCATGGCCAATGTAATGTCCCAAGAACGTCACCTCTGCCTTCGCGAATTCTGTTTTCTTTAAGTTTATTACCAAGTTTGTTTCTTGTAATCGTTCAACATGCTCTGCCAAATGTAACACGTGAGCTTTCACTCATTTGCTAAAGATCACTACATCATACAGATAAACTGCACAATTTGCCCATCTGGTCACAACTCTGTTCCTGAGTCTTCAATGTATCTCGAGCATTATTCATTCACACGACATTCTCTAACATTTTTTATCATATCCGGTATCTTTGCCAAATAGTTTAACTGATTCAACGTTTTTTTTTATTTGAAAGGGGCCACTAAACCTGGCTTTGAAGGGGTTTTCTACCACTGGTAGCAATACTAATACTTCATCCCCACGGGAAATCGTCAAAGTTTCAGAGTTTTTAATCTGCCACCTGCATTACTCTATACTGTGCCTCTTCAGGTGCTGTTTAGCTAAATCACCTACACCATCTAATTTCTCCCTCATCTCAGATACATAATCCAAGTGTGAGATCTCCAACTTCGGTCCTGTCAATTTATATATAATTAATTTCAAAGGACCTCTCACTTCATGTACTAATATTAACTCAAAGGAAGTAAAGTGAGTAGTTTTGTTTGGGGCATCTCTAATGACAAACAATATAATGAGACGTCTTTATTCCAATCATTCAGGTAATTCTGACAGTACGCTGTTAATATTGTCTTCAGCATCTGATGCCAACTTTCCAAGGCCCCCTGGGATTAGGGATGCGATGCACTTGACTTAAACTGTTGTATGCCAAAGCTATCCATGACTTCCTTAAACAGCTGAGCGGTAAAATGAGATTCTTGGTCTGACTGAATCACACTGTGTAGCCCATAGCGAGTAAAGACAGCTAACAACTCCTCTACATCCCTTTTTGCCTTAATGAAATTATCCCTGGAAATCAGGTAGACATATCCATAATGATCAGCTGATATTGGTTTCCACTTTTATTTCAGAAAGGGGGGCTACACAACTAATCATAACCCACATGAAAGGTTCTTCGAATACAGGAATTGGCAACAACGGTGCTGGTTTTATTACTGCCAGTGACGTACCTACCATTTGGCATGGATGACATGTACAACAAAAACTAACCACGTCCTTGTGCATTCCAGACACTAGAAATGCTTTAGCCGAGTCTTCCGTGCATCAACTCCTTTGGCTTTTTCCTTTGGTTTTCCTTCCTGTTGTAACGTATGACAGTGGGATCTTGTTACTACATAGTCTGGAAAAATCCCTGGGTATTTTTATTTTAATTCCCCAGTTCCCTGACCTTACTTTTGCTTCTCCACAACAAGGGGTGCCTCTCCTATCTTGGATCCGGCTAAATCATTCTCAAGAACAAACTGTATTTCTGGAAATGAAAATCTCTCACTCACTCTCACTGTTACTTCCCTAATCTTGATTTGGCACTCCACCTAATGTTACACAAGGAAATGCTTAATTTCTGTCCCCATTTCACAAATTATCAGGCTGTTGAGTGACATGTCAGAAAGAGTGAAAATACTTCCATCTCTTTCTATTCGAGGCCGAGGGAAATTGAGGACTGCAGATGCTGGAGACCAAAGATGAAAAGTGTGGGCTGGAAAAGCATAGCAGATCGGCAGCATCCGAGGGGCAGGAGAGTTGACATTTCAGGCATTAGTCCTTCATCAGGAAAGTGGGATGCAAGGAAGGGGGAAGGGGCTGAGAATTAAATACGAGGGTGGGGGTGGAGCTGGGTGGAAGGTAGCTTGGAAGGCGATAGGTAGATGTAGGTGAGGTCTGATGGTGATAGGTCGGAGAGGAGGGTGAAGTGGATAGGTGGTAGGACAGCTGGAACCGTCAAACTATACAGCATCAACGTTGACTTCACCAATTTCCAAATCGCCCCTCCCCAACCTCATCCCAGATCCAACCGTTCAAATTAGCACTGCCCTCTTGAGCTGTTCTAACTGTCCATCTTCCTTCCCATCTTTTCACTCCACCCTCCCCTCTGACATATCACTAACACTCCCACCTACATCTTCCCGTCACGCTCCCAGTGACCCTCCTGCCAGCCCAGCTCCTACCCTTCTATTTATCTTTCAGCCCTCTTGTCCACCCGCCACATTCCTGACGATGAGTTTATGCCTGATATGTCGATTAACCTGGTCTTCGGATGCTGCCTGATCTGCTGGGCCTTTCCGGCTCCTTGCTTCTCAACTATTAGATACTGATCAGATCCCATTTCTTGCAAAATTATAGCTTCTTGTCTTCCCCCCACCCCATTTTTTCTTAGTAAGGTTTACCTACAGAGGCAAATTCTTTATAGCGATCAGGCACTGACTCCATACACAGCCCCTGCAGCTCCTCGGCTCTACTTAGGGTCTCCTGTACCAGGTTCACTAATACCACTGGCTTAAACGCTTTTACAGCATCTTTTCCCAAAGTGTCTTCCAGCACGGTGTGTCCCAGTTTCCTGCAGTGAAAACAGTTTTCCCAGTGCCCTTCTTAAACCATCGGTACTGTAATTTTATGTGTTCCACTGCGTTATAGTGAGACTTGAGGCCTTTCACTTCCTTTCAACCACTTTGTGCTTTTCTCCACCCGTGTTAAACCATTGCCAGTGTGCTTTTCTCTATGTTTTGTAGTGTAGGATCTCCCCTTCTCCCAATTTCTTTCCCTCACAGGATGAAAATCCTCTCAGAAGCTAAATTTCATCTCATGCACCAATGCATACTTAACTGCCATTCCTGCTGCGCTTCTCACTTCGTGAACTTCCTGCTCATTCACATGAAATCTTACCATCTCTGGAAGTGAGTCTTTAAACTTGTCCAACAGAATAATCTCCCATCGGGCCTCACAGGTCTTATCCATTTTTACGGCCTGCACCTATTTATCAAAATGACTGTGATTAATTCTTTGCAACTCAATATAAGTCTGACCTGGTTCCGTCTCTATATTTCTGAACCGCTGTCTATATTCTTCTAGCACCAATTCATAAGCACTCAAAATGGCCTGTTTGACATCTGCATAATCTCTTGCTCCCTCATATGACAGAACTGCACATACCTCTCAAGCTGTACCAACCATCTTAGTCTGAACTAGCATTGCCCACAGGTTCACTGGACACGCCATCTGCCCAGCCAATTTTGCAAATGAAATAAAAAGGTTTTGGCATTTTTCTCACCGAAATATGGCAATGTATTAACACAGATGTATACATCCCAACGTTCTCCCTTCATCTTAATCCTGCTAATTTAACTTTCTTATCTAATTCCAAACTTCTGAATTTCAAATTCTCCCTCTCTTCCTTTTACCCCTCTTTCTCTTTCTATATCTTCTCCCTCTCGTTTTGTCTCTCTTTATCTTCTAACTCCAGTTACCCCGCTTGCAATTTACGTTTTTTTTCCAATTCGACTGCAGTTTCCTGCTTCTCCGATACACCAAAGTACTTGACCAACTCAATTATGATTACAATTTTCCTTATGTCTCTGGTGAAACCCAATTCTAATCTACATGTTAATTCTGAAAGTGTGCCCTTCCTTTGTCTTTCTACACTTTCTTAGCAAATTTGTGAATCATCTTCAAACCTCAGAACCTCCTTAGTAATGTTAAAAACCATTTCTTTTGATTTAACCAACCACAAGGAAACAAAATTAAATGAATTTTGTCACCTGTTTTATTTGAAGATCTAGGTCACTAACTGCCAAGTGATGGAATCTACTGGGACCTTTTATAGCCAAAATCTGTTCAAATCCCATACGACAAGCCCTCAAACCGTTATGATGTCGGTGTCTAATCCTTCTGTTAATTAAGACCACCCACACAGAAAAGCTCACCTCGCCTCGTAATCTGTTAAAAGATGAATGACAGAGAAGTCCCAAATTCCACTATTAAGAGAAAGATAGCCATTTACAAGTATGTAAGTGAGCTCGCTGAGCTTGAAGGTTTGTTTTCAGATGTTTCATCACCATGACTAGGTAACATCATCAGGGAGAGTGTCTGGTGACGCATTGGTGGTATGTCCCACCTCTCTATTTATAGGTCTTGGTTTCTTAAGGTGCATGATGTTATTTCCAGTTTTTTTTTTCAAGGGAAGGTAGACAGGATCTAAATTGATGTGTTTATTGATGGACTTCTGGCTAGAATGTCATGCCTCTCAGAAGTCTCGTGCCTGGCTTTGTCCTAGGAAGTGTGTGTTGTCACAGTCAACGTGGTGTCCTTCTTTGTGATAGTGGGTCATGTCCTTTGATGGCCAGTTGGTGTTCATATGTCCTACTTGCACGACAACAGGACAGTTTGAAATGGAGGAAAAATTATTTTATATCCACTGTTTAATCAGTGTGTGTTCAGATAGGAAGATTGTTCATATGTGTACAGCACATTCTGAATGAACAATGGAGACACAGTTAATGAAAAATGATGCACATGATGTATAAAATTGATAAAATATTAAAACATGATTTGATCCTCATCTGAAGTGATAACTTCCCTTTCTCTCAACGTTCCCCCTTTTTTGGGATTCCCAACTCTAGTCTCATTCTTATCAGGATGTGTGTTATAAATTCTTGCTTCTCGTGTCCCAACTTATTTTAGTTAATCCCCTTTCTACCGGGAATTCAATACATTGGCCTGCTGGGTTATTTCCAAAGTTAGTGTCTGTCATATTATTGGAGGAAAGGTTCTGGCATCAGACCCAGCATTTGAACATATTACTCTGCTGTACGTGCACTAACAAAGGACCACAACACACAGGCATTGCCAAGCATTGAGGGATATACAGTTACTTCTTTCGATAATGCAGTTTTCTCATTTTCCACATCTGCATATCTATATCCTCTCTCTCTCGTTCTCCCTTTGCATCTAGGTAAGAAATCCATCAATTATTCTTCGTGGCCCATCTCTCAAAATTCCTCCTTCCAGTTTATATCTAATGTTCTCTTCAAGATGTAATGTGGTTATAATTAAGCAATGTAACTACAAAGACATGCAGAAGGAGCTGTCCAAAGTTAATTGGAAGGGGAGCTGAGCAGGAAAGGCCATGGAGCAGCAGTGGCAGGAGTTTCTGGGGATAATTCGGAAGATAATACCAGAAATGCAACCCCAAGAAGATGAAATATACTCATGGGAGGACAAGGCAGCCATGAGTGATAAGGCCTCAGACCAAAAGAGAAAACATACAATGTGGTGAAGATAATTGGGAATCCAGCGAATTCCTTGGCTCTGAAACTACATAAGGCTTGCATCACTGACACTACAGGGTCCAAGGAAGTTCCTGTGGAGTGAAGAGTGAGGCTTTTGCTCAGAAGTCTTTGACAAGGAGGTTGAGTGAAGTGATTACGCCACAGTTGAAGAGGGTGAAGACATGACTGCCCAGCTGGTTCAGTGCGCTACGTGCTTGATGTGGGAGGTCAATGACTCTGGTGTGTCTGTCTCGTATATGTGTGGAAAATGTGTGCACGTTCAGCTACTGACCGAGCATGTTGCAGCACAGACGAAAGAACTCGAGGACCTTAGGCTCATCTGAGAGAACGAGATCTTTCTGGGCAAGACCTTCAGTGAGGTTATTACACCGATCATACCAGAAGAGAGCAGAAGAGAGCAGACTATGAGGAAGGCAGAGAGGAGACAGGTGCAAGAGACTCCGGGGGAAGTACCTGTCAGGAACAAGTTGAATCTTTTGGAAACAGTAGAGACAGATGACACTGCCAGTCCGCCAGGCGGCCAGGTCTGTCAATCAAAGGTTGGCGTGGAGACAGAGCTGTGGTAATAGGGGACTCCACAGTGAGAGGAACTGATGGGGTTTTGTGTCAGCAGGTGGGACTTAAGGATAGTGTGTTGCCTTCCTGGTGCCAGGGTGAAAGACATCACAGACAGAGTGCAGGAAATCCTCAAGGACGAAGGTGAAGAGCCAAACGTGGTGGTACATGTTGGCACAAATGATGTTGGGAAGAAGAGGAGGAACATACTGCAGCGGGACTTCGGAGAACTAGGAAGAAGGCTGAAAAGCAGGATGTCCAGGGTGGTTATCTCCGAATTGTTTCCAGTTCCTCAGTCTGATGAGGCCAGAAACAGGGAGATAATAGACTTGAACGTGTGGCTGGGGAACTGGTGCAGGAAGCAAGGATTTAAATTCTTGGATCACTGGGGTATGTTTTGTGGTAAGCATAAATTATACAAGAGAGATAGTTTGCACCTTAATAGGTTGGAGACCAGCATTTTGGCAGGCAGGTTTGCTACTGCAACACAGCTGCGTTTAAACTAAGTGGGGGGGGGGGGGGTGGGGGGGTGGGTGGAGGGGACAAACTGGATGTTTAAGAAGGAAATTGAAGGGAAAGTTAGAACAAGGGAAGTCAAGAAAGATAACTGTATCAATGAAGCAGGAAACGCAAAAAGGGATCATACTGTAAGGTTGCGTGAAATAGGAGTTGATGAGAAGAGTGAGGGCAGTAACAAATTAAAAAAAAACTTTAAATATGAATGCACAAAGTATGAAAAATAAGATGGATGAGCTTGAGGCTCTTTTGAAAATTGGCAGATACCATATTCTAGTGATAACTGAGACGTGGCTTCAAGTGGACAGTGCTTGCAAAATGAATATTCAAGGCTAGACGTGCTATCGTAAGGACAGACTGACGGGCAGAGGGGGTGGGATGGCCCTGTTGGTAAGAGGTGACATTCAGTCCCTTGTGCGGGGGAAACCTCGAGTCAGGGGATGTAGAGTCAGTGTGGATAGAGCTGAGAAATTCTAAGCGTAAAAAGATCCTCTTGGGAGTTATCTACAGGCCCCCAAACAGTAGTCTGGATGTCGGATATAAGTGAAATCAGGAGCTGAAAATTGGTCTGTCACAAAGATATTGCTACAGTTGTTATTGGGGATTTCAACATGCAGGTAGACCGGGAGAATCAGGATTGTATTGGACCCCAAGAAAGAGACTTTGTGGAGTGTCTCAGAGATGGATTCTTAGAACAGCTGGTGCTGGAGCCGACCAGGGAGAAGGCAATGCTGGATCTGTTATTGTGCAACGAACCAGAACTGGTCCGGAACTTCGAAATGAAGGAGCCATTGGGAAGTAGTTGCCATAATCCAATAAGTTTCAATCTGCAATTTGAGAGGGAGAGAGTACAATCGGAAGTGATAATATTTCTGTTGAATAAAGGGAATAATGGAGCTATGAGGGAGGAGCTGACCAAAGTTCAATGGTGGAATACCTTAGCAGGAATGACAGTGGAGGAACAATGGCAGATACGTCAGTGTATAATGCAGAAGATGCTGGATCAGTTCATTCCAAAAAGGAAGAAAGATCCTAGGAGGAGTCATGGGTGGCCGTGGCTGACGAGGGAAGTTAAGAAACATATAAAGTTAAAACAGAAAAAGTATAACTCAGCAAAGATAAGTGGGAAAACTGAGGACTCGGAAGCTTTTAAAGAACAACAGAGGATTACTAAGAAGGAAATATGCGGAGAAAAAAAAATGAGGTACGAAGTTAACTGGTCAAAAATATAAAGGGGGATAGTAAAAGCTTTTTTAGGTATGTGAAAGGCAAAAAACAAAATGGTTAAGACTAAAATTTGGCCATTGAAGACAGAAACAGGGGAATATATTACGGGGAACAAAGAAATGGCAGAAGAATTGAATTGGTACTTCGGATCTGTGTTCACTGGGCAAGACACAAACAATCCCTGAGGTAACAGTGGCTGAAGGACCTGAACTGAAGGGAATTTATATTTGCCAGGAATTGGTGTTGGAGAGACTGTTAGGTCTGAAGGTTGATAAGTCCCCGGGGCCTGATGGTCTAGAACCCGGGTACTGAAGGAGGTGGCTCGAGAAATCGTGGATGCGTTGGTAATTGTTTTCCAGAGTTCGATAGATTAGGGATCAGTTCCTGAGGATTGAAGGGTGACGAATGTTGGACCACTTTTTAAGAAAGGTGGGAGAGAGAAAGCAGGAAATTATAAACCAGTCAGTCTGACATCAATCGTGGGAAAGATGCTGGAGTCGATTATAAAGGATGAAATTACGACACATCTGGATAGTAGTAACAGTATAGGTCAGAGTCAGCATGGATGTATGAAGGGGAAATCATGTTTGTCTAATCTTCTGGATTTTTTTGAGGATGTAACTCTGAAGATGGACATGGGAGATCCAGTAGATGTAGTGCACTTGGACTTTCAGAAAGCTTTTGATGACGTCCCACATAGGAGGTTAGTGAGCAAAATTAGGGCGCATGGTATTGGGGGCAAAGTACTAACTTGGACTGAAAGTTGGTTGGCTGACAGGAAACAAAGAGTAGTGATAAACAGCTCTATTTTGGAATGGCAGGCAGTGATCAGTGGATATCGCAGGGATCAGTGCTGGGACCGCAGCTTTTTACAATATATATTAATGATATAGAAGATGGTATTAGTAATAACATTAGCAAATTTGCTGATGATACTAAACTGGGTGGCAGGGTGAAATGTGCGGAGGATGTTAGGAGATTACAGGGTGACCTGAACAGGTTAGTTGAGTGGGCAGATGCATGGCAGATGCAGTTTAATTTGGATAAATGTATGGTTATCCACTTTGGTGGCAAGAACAGTAAGGCAGACTACTACCTCAATGGAATCAACTTAGGTAAAGGGGCAGTACAAAGAGACCTGGGTGTTCTTGTACACCAATCAATGAAGGTAAGCATGCAGGTACAGCAGGTAGTGAAGAAGGCTAATACATTGCTGGCCTTCATAAAAAGAGGGATTGAGTATAAAAGCAAAGAGGTTCTTCTGCAGCTGTACAGGGCCCTGGTGAGACCACACATGGAGTATTGTGTGCAGTTCTGGTCTCCAAATTTGAGGAAATACATTTGGGCTATTAAGGGAGTGCAGCGTAGGTTCACAAGGTCAATTCCTGGAATGCGGGACTACCTTACGCTGAAAGTCTGGAGCGACTGGGCTCGTATACTCTTGAGTTTAGAAGACTGAGAGGGGATCTGATTGAGACATGTAAGATTATTAAAGGATTGGACACTCTGGAGGCAGGACACAGCTTAAAAATATGGGGTAGACCATTTAGGACAGAGATGAGGAGAAACCTCTTCACCCAGAGAGTGGTGGCTGTGTGAAATGCTCTGCCCCAGAGGGCAGTGGCGGCCCAGTCTCCAGATTCATTTAAGAAAGAGTTGGATAGAGTTCTTAGGGATAGTGGAATCAAGGGTTATGGAGATAAGGCAGGAACAGGATACTGTTTCGGAATGATCAGCCATGATCATATTGAATGGTGGTGCAGGCTCGAAGGGCAGAATGGCATACTCCTGCACCTATGGTCTATTGTCTACAGAGATCTTAATCATGGTCAGGGAGAGAAACAGAGGAAACACATTCACTTTAAACACAGAAGATGGCATTTCTCAAGGAAAAAGATTCAGGTGAATTAAACATTTGAATTAAACATTTACATTAAGATCAGTTAAATATTTTTATGGCAAGTGTCAGATTGGAAGCAAGACCCGGGGAGACAGACCCTCAGCAGGATGAGAATTTGAAAATGGAACTATTTCCACATCAGAAACCAGGTTAGGTCACTGAGTGTAGGGCTGATGGGTGAATGGGTCTCAGTGAGAATTGGGGAACAGGCAGCAGAATTGCATTGTAGATATTGCTGCTCGAAACTGCGTATTTATGTAGTGCTGTAGACCACAGCAGCTGGAGAAGCAGACCTGCATTCAACCACAACCTGTAACTTTTTGCCAGGATGACACCTCAGTCTGTCATTACCATCAACACCATCTATGGCTCGGTGACGAGTGTGGGTGAACATATCAGAGTCAGAATCACATGAACCTTAACCTGATGCTAACTCATTAAAGCTACCGGACTTTGTGCGCGATAAGCGGCTGTCCGGCCCCATCTCCGGCACTTTTATTTCCCTTCCCAGGAACAAAGACACGGAGGAGTCTGTCCAAAACTTTTCATTCAACTTTGCAAAGTCGGGTGCTGTTCCCGCAGGTACACACACACAAGCATAGTAATCTCCACGCATTATATACACGTAAATGTGGGCTGGGTCTCCTACTGCTGTCTTGACCAATGAGTGCTAGGGTTCCCCACTGTTTTCCTTATTTGGGTTCTGGTGCCTGCGATTATTTTGTTATTCACTTGGCCAATCAGTGTTCGAGCTCCCCGTTCTTTCCTTTTATGGATGATGTTGTACGACTGTGGTTAAGGGCGGTCTCTCAACTATCGAGGAAAGCTGTTACAATTGTTTCATTCATAAAAACATGGGGGAGGTCCAGCAACAGTTTCGAGTGTCTGCTTGTGTTTACTATAAGGTAGAAAAGACTAAAATGCAGCTAACCGTTTAAAAATTACACTACCCCCGACAACTTGACCAACAGATCTGAACGAAGCCCAGCAGTTCTGCCACAGTCAGTCATAAGTGGTGATGGACAATTAAACAAATGACTGGAGGAGAGGGTTCCACAAACATCCCCATCCTAAATAATGGAACAGACCTGCACATCAGTGTAAAAGAGAAGGATGTTTTATCTGCACCATCCTCTGCCAGAAGTGTTGAGTCGATGATACACCTCACCCTCATCATGATGCCAACAAAATCACAGATGGCAGTCTTCAGCCAATTTGATTCGCTGCATGTGACATGAAGAAACAGCTGAACACAGTAGTTACGACACAGACAATGGGTCCTGACCCCATTCCTGCAATGGGACTGCAGACTTGTGCTGCACAACAAGCCGTGTCCCTGGGGAAGCTGTTTCATTCCAGCTCCAAACCTGACATCTCCCTGGCAATGTGGAAAATTATTCAGCTGTATCCTGTCCACTAAGACGGGAAATATTACAAACTGACCAATTACTACCCCCTCAGTCCCATCATAACAACCAAATTGGTGGGAGTTCTTTTTGACAGAGATGTCAAGCAGCACAGATGTAACCTGTTCAGTGTGGTTTCCGATAGATCCCCATGTGGAGATGGTGCTGTGGAAATGTCACTGGATTATTAATCCAGACCAGGCTAATACTCTGGCAGCGGGTGGAAGTTAAAAGCAATTAATAAAATATCGAGATCTAAAATCTGGTGTCAGTAACAGTGACCTTGAAGCCAATATGGATTGTAAACAGAATTTCCTTCTCCAATGTACTTTTAGGAAGTGAATCTCCCATGATTTCCTGGGCTGGCCTAAAACTGACTCCAAAGACCCTGACATGTGATAAACATTTCAATGGTCTCTGAAACGGTCAATTAAGGCACTCATTTGTATCAAACTACTCCGAGGTCTGAAAGGATGAAACCGGACAGAACACCTGGCCTCGGCATCAGTGTCGGAAAGGGAATGGGAACACAGTCCTGTCGACCCTGCAGATTCGCCCTTCCTAACATCTGAGAGCTTGTGACAACATTTACCGAGCTTTCCCACAGACTGCACAGAAACATTGGGAAAGGAGTAGGTCATACAACACTTTGAGCCTCCCCATTCTAGTTCATGAAATAAATCTCCGCAATGCACTTGCCCCACAAGATATACATATCCGTTAATGTGAGTAACCATGGGAAGCTATAAAATAGGCGGTGCAGTAGTACGTTTGGTCCATCGAGTTTGCTACCCAACTCAATATAATGATGGTTGACCTTTCATTTCCACACCGTGCTCCTGCTCTCCCACCATCCCTTTACTGTCTCTAAATCCTTATTTATAATTAGTGTCTTGGTTTCCAGGTGCGAGCGACTTCCCCAGGTTCACCAGTCAGTGAGAGCAGACATTTATTCTCATCTCAATGCAGAGTGACCTGCCTGTACCAGCCAGGGGAATTATCATCCCTGCTTCCAATCTGTCTCACCCTGTCAGACTTTTGTATATTTCACTGATTTCTCCACTCATTTTCCTAAACCCCATGGAAAACTGGCTCAGTCACCACAAACTCTGCTCCCACAACAAGCTCGCCATCCCAGATATCAGTCTGGTCATCCTTCACTGCTCTCTGCCATTGTCAGGTTTGTCCTTTATTAGGTATGGAGATGAGAACTGTCCACAATACTGCACAATGTTTGAGATGATGTCTCACCAAGTCCCTGTACAGCTACAGTAAGACACCATTTCTCCTGGACTCACATCCCCCTGAAATGAAGGTCAGCACACCATTTATCTTCTTTCCTGTTTTCTTTCCTGCAATATTGCTTTCAGTGACTGGTGTACAAGGAGATCCAGATCCTTTTCAATGTTATAGCTCCCCACTTGCTGATTGTATATTCACTGGGCAGCGTGCCAATGCCATGCCCAGTACTGACTTCTGGTTGCAGGACTCACTGAGCTGAAGGGGCCTCAGAGGTTCATGCAGAAGGAAACAACAAAAAGGAGCATACGTCCCTTTGTAAATCAACATGTTTCAACCAATCCTTTTCAAATGGTCGGCTGCCAATTTATCGTTTCCACCAAAGGGCACACCGTCACATCTATCCACATTGTTCTCTCTCTGTCACGTATTTACCCATTCACTCCACTTGTCTTAGTCTTCTCGGTGCTTTTTACATCCTCCTCACCCACTCACAATCCCACATCCGTTAGTGCTGTCAGCAGGCTGGGATATATTGTATCTGATTCCAGCAACCCAATGTTTAATGGGTATTGTGAACAGCTGGGCCCCAAGCACCGATCCCTGCGACACCTCAGCAACCTTCCTCTGTTAATTTCTATTTATTTATTTCGTGAATCTGGGTGTCACTGGCTGGGCCAGCATTTATTACCTGACCCTAGATGCCCTTGAGAAGGTGGTGGTGAGCTGCTTTGTTGAACACTGCAGTCCACCTGCTGCTGTTGACCTCCAATGCCATTAGGGAGGGAATTCCGGGATTCTGACCCAGCGACTGTGAAGGAGCGGTGATGTATTTCCAAGTCAGGATGGTGAATGGCTTGGAGGGAACCTAAAGATGATAGTACTTCCATACATCTGCAGCCCTTGTCCTTCTAGATAGACGTGGTCGTGTTTTGGGAAGATGGTCTCTGAGGATCTTTGATGAATCATTTCACTGCAGCATATAGATAGTAAAACACTGCTGCTGCTGCTGAGCGTTGATGGTGGAGCATTGTGGATATAGGGACAATCAAACTGGCTGCTTTGTCCTGGATGGTATAAAGCTTCTTGAGTGTTGTTGGGGCTGCACTCATCAAGGCAAATTGGGAGTCTTCTATCACACTTCTGACTTATGCATTGTAGATGAAGGACAGACTTTTGGAAGTCAGGATGTGAGTTAGTCGCCACAGTATTCCTAGCTCCTGACTTGCTCTTGTAGTTATTGTGTTTATGTGGTGAGACCAGTGAGTTTCTGAGAAATGATTACTCACCAGGACTTTGATACTGGGGGATTCAGTGATAGTAACACCATTGAATGCCAAGGGGCAGGTTAGATTGTATTTTATTGGTGATGGTCATGGTCTAGCATTTGTGTGGCCTGAATATTACTTGCCATTTGTCAGCCTGGATACTGTCCAGATCTTGTCGTAATTGAGCATGGACTGCTTCAGTATCTGACGAGCCACAAATGTTGCAGAACATTATACAATAATTGGCGAACATCACCACTTCTGACCTTAAAATGGAAGGAAGGTCATTGATGAAGCAGCCCTGAAGAAGTTTTCGGCCACTGCTCGAGGGACTCCTGCAGACTTGGAGCTGAGTTGACTGACCTTTATCAAAAATGACCATCTTCCTACGTGTCAGATACGATTCTAACCAGCGGGGAGTTTGCCTCTGATACCCATTGATTCCAGTTTTGTTAAGACCCCTTGATACTACACTTGGTAGAAGGCAGCCTTGACTTAAAGGGCTGTCACTCTCACCCCACCTCTGTAATTAAGCTCTTTTGTCCATGATTGAACCACGGTAATGAGGTCAGGAGCTGAGTGGCCCTGCTGGAGCCCAAACTGGTCGTCATTGAGCAGGTTATTGCTGAGCAGGTGCTGCTTAAAAGCACTGAGATCTTCCACCACTTTACTGATGATCGAGAATAGTCTGATGAAGTGGTAATTGGCCAGATTGGATTTGTTTTGCTTTTTATATACAGGAGATACTTTGGTAATTTTCTACATAATCGGGGAAAGCCATTGTTGTAACTGTATTGAAACAGTGTGGCTAGGGGAGTGGCAACTTATGGAGTACAAGTGTTCAGTACTATTGCCAGAATATTGTCAGATTATAGACCCTATGGAGGATCCAGTATCTCCAATCATTTCTGGATATCGCGTGGACTGAATCAAATTGGCTGATGACTGGTAACTGAATCGCTGTGGACAACTGGAGGATCATCCACTCAGCATTTCTGACTGAAGATTGCTGCGAATGCATCAGCCTTATCTTATACACTGCAGTGTTGGGCTCTTTCATCATGGAGGAAGGGGTTATTTGTGGAATCTCTTCCTCCAGTGAATTGTTTAATTGTCCCCAATGTTTCTCGACTAGATGTGGGACGACTGCAGATCTTAGATCTGAACCGTTGCTTGTGGGATCACTTAGCTCTGTCTATCATTTCCTGCTTATGCTGTTTGGCGCACAAGTAGTCCTGTTTGGTGGCTTCACCAGGCTGACACCTCATTGTCAGGTATGTCTGGTGCTGCTCCTGCCATCCTGCACACTCCATTGAACCAATGTTGATCCTCTGGATTGATGGTAATTGTTGCGAGGGGGATATGCCGGGCCATGAGGTTATGTGGGAGTACAATTCCACTGCTATTGATGACCCACAGCACCTTATGGACACCCAGATTTGAGCTGCTAGATCTGTTCGAAGTCTGCCCGAATAAGCACCGTGATAGGACCTGCCAAATTGGTGGAGGTTATTCTCAATGTGCAGGTGTGACTTTATCTCCACAATGACGATGCTGTGGTCACTCTTACCGATACTGTCATGGACAGATACTTCTGCAACTGGCAGATTAGTAAGGCTGTGGTCAAGTATGTATTTTCCTCTTGTTGGTTCCTTCACCAGCTGCAGCCAGTTATATCCTTTAGGACCCGGCTAGCTCGATCAGTAATGCTGTAGCTGAGAGACTGTTGGTGGTGAACATTGAAATCCCCCACCCAGAGTACATCCTGCGTACGTGCTACCCTCAGTGCTTCCTCCAAGTATTGGTCAGCATGGTGGAGTACTGAGTCATCAGTTGAGAGAGGCTGGTACATGGTAATCAGCAGGAGGTTTCCTTTCCCATGTGCAAACTAATGCCATGAGACTTCATGGGATACGGAGTCACTGTTAAGGACTCCAAGAGCATTTCCCTTCCAACTGTATCCCACTGTGCCGCCACTTCTGCTGTGTCCGTCCTGCTGATGAGACAGGAGATATCTGGGGAAGGTAATGGGGAGTCTGGGACATAGTCATACTCACCGAATCATACATTTCAGAAAATGTCAGGCTATTACTTGTCGAGTCTGTTTATTTCGATTCACTGTTTCCTGCCAGCTGACCCATTCTAGAAACATGTCCATATATTAGCCCCAATCCACTCAGATTTGATTTTGCAAATTGGGCTTGGAGCTTTACCAACATTTTTCTAAAAATCAAAATGTTTTACATCCATTGCTTCTCTTTCATTTGTCTCCCAGTTTGTTTCTCAAACATAATTCCCACTTCATAAATCTATGTTGGTGTTGTCTATGACCATTACTTTCAGCCACAATAATTTCTGCTAAACCATTTACTTGCGATGTTCTATGTTCTATGTACTCTACCACTTTCCTACACCAGACTTGGTTTTCCTTGTATTGTTAGAAAGTTTTGTGAAGACAGAACTGAAGTAGTGGCTTCATAGTTCTGCCATTTCCCTGTTCCCCATTCTCCATTCTCTGGTTTCAAACTGTAAGGAAGCTGCATTTGTTTTCTCATATTTCTCGCATTGACATAATTTAACAGGCTAATACAGTTCACACTTATAACCCTTATGAATATAACTCTTCAGAAATCCATCAATTCCTGCCTTAAACTGCTCAATAATTGACCTTCCACACCATATACTCACAGGGTCATAGACTCTGTGCCAACAGACATGCAGCAGGATCTATACTAGTCCCACTTTCCTACATCAGGCCCATAGCCTGGAATGTTATGACACTTCCAAGTGCTCGTCCAAGTACTTTTTAACGATTGTGAGGTGATCATTCCCCTCTCAGGAAGTAATCCCCGAACCCCAGACCTCGAGGTGAAAAAATGTTTAAATCATCTCTGAACCTCAAACTCTTCACTTTAGATTACATTACAGTGTGGAAACAGGCCCTTCGGCCCAACAAGTCCACACCGACCCGCCGAAGCGCAACCCACCTATACCCCTAACCTAACACTACGGGCAATTTAGTATGACCAATTCACCTAACCTGCACATCTTTAGACTGTGGGAGGAAACCCACGCAGCCACGGGGAGAATGTGTAAACTCCACACAGTCAGTCACCTGAGGCGGGAATTGAAACCGGGTCTCTGGCGCTGTGAGGCAGCAGTGCTAACCACCGTGCCGCCCACACTTTAAAAATGTGCTCCTTTGTACTTGAGCCTCTCACTAAAAGGAACAGCTGCTGCCAATCCACCCTGTTCGTGTCGCTTATAAACTTATCCTTCTGAATCACTGACTCCTCAGCTTTCGCTGCTCCAGAGTAAACAACCCGAGTTTATCCAGCCTCTCTCCATAGCTGATATGATCCATTCCAGGGAACATCCTGGTGAATCACCTCTGCAGCCTCTCCAGTACAAACACATCCTTCCTGGAATGTGGTTCCCGGAGCTACATACAGTACTCCATTTTTGCCGAACCAAAGCCCTGTATTGCTCTTATAATCTACACCCTGATTAGGAAACGCTACACCCAAGGTCCAATTCTGAACTAGTTCATTAACCTGTTCAGAAGAAAGTGAGGAATACAGATGCTGGAGATCAGAGCTTAAAAAATGTGTTGCTGGAAAAGCGCAGCAGGTCAGGCAGCATCAAAGGAGCAGGAGAATCAACGTTTTGGGCATAAGCCTTCTTCAGGAATCTGCCCGAAACATTGATTTTCCTGTTTCTTTGATGCTGCCTGACCTGCTGCGCTTTTCCAGCAACACATTTTTAAGCATTAACCTGTCCAGTCACATTCAGGGATGTGTGGAGAAGCACATTCTGAGGTTCCCAGTGTGCTGCCATTCATTGAGTCCTCCCCTGCCTGGTTCCATCTCCCAAAGTGCATCACCTCATATTTATCAGGGTTACATTCCATCTGCCATTGATTTGCCCATCTGACCATCCCATCTGCATCTTCCTGTAAACTTAAGGCCTTCCCCCTCACTGCTAACCACCCAGCCAATCTTTATGTCAAACGTACACTTACTTATTACACCTCCCCCACTCTCCACCTAGCCCCCTCCACATTCAGATCTATATTTTGTTATGAATAACACAAACAATAAGGGACACAGCACTGATCTCTGTGGGACACCAGGGAACACTGGTCTCCAGTCACACAAACAGCCTTCTCCCACCACCCTCTGTCGCCTGCTCCTAAGACAATTTCCGTTGTAACTTGCCAAGTTACCCATCATATTGTGAGATTTTACTTTATTTTTCAGTTTCCCCGGTGGAAATTTGTGAATGGCCTTCCTACAAAACTAAATAATCTACCTCCTCAAACTAATTCAATCAAATCCATTGGATGTGACTTCTCCTGATAACGTCATGATGATTATCCCTGATCAAACCTTGCAACTCTGATTGGAGTTCGATTTTCTCCTTACATATTTTATCCAGTAGTTTCCTTAACAGTGATCTAATACTCGCTCGTCTATAGTTCCCTGGTCTATCTCTCCCACCCTTACTGTGAAGTGGAATTGTATTATCAGTTGTCTAGTTCTCTGGTACCTCCCTAATGGTCAGAATCTAATTAAAATATTCAGTCAGTGTCTTTCCTCCTTTGACCCCAACAGCCGCCTGTAATACAACTCATTCAGACATGGAGATTGGTCCAAATTTGGACAGAACAAAGCCTCAAATCCCTGCTCGTATTTTACATCAATCTGTTCAAGAGCTTCCCAGTCCATCTTTTTGAATTCTCTACCTGCATCCTCCTCTCCCAAGCAAAATAGATGGGAAGGTCTCATGTAACAATCCATCAATGTTCTCCAGCTTGACACACAGATTGCCCCTTTGGTGTCTAATGGACACTAACTGTTTGCTGATTATTCTCTTCTACTTGTCCGTGTAGAATATCGTGGGATTCTCCCTTATCTCGCCTACTTGTACTTCTCCATGTCCTTCTGTTATTCAGTCCTTTCGATGTTTCTACGATTCACTACAATCACCTATCATCTTTTGAAACTCGAGATTACAGGCTGAGGTTCCCAGTCAGACAATCTTGCCATTTTACGGATTAATCTGGATAATACCTTTTGCTGTTCCTCTGTAGTCAATATGTTCTTTCTGAGATTGGGACTCCGAACGGCACACAATACTCTAACTTTAGTCTCATGAACACTCGATGCAACTGGTGCACGACATCCTCTATCTTCCAATTACATTCACATGAATGTAAACCGAATTTTTACTTTCCCATTTGCATATGTTCTTCCCAATACCTCTCGCTTTAATTTTTATTATTAACTTGCTGTGTGAGTTCTTTAAAAAAAAGCTCAGGAATATCCAACTATACGTTCTACATTGGTTGTTCATTGCCTATGTCCACAAGAATTATCTTCAAACCATTCCAAAACTATGTTTGTCACTTCTGGTTTTCCTTTCATCGGTACATTCTCACACTCCCCAGTTATGTTATTACCTTCTATATATCTCGTAGCATGTTCTTTGTAATCGAGTCCAACAGATACTTAACTGTGGATGACAAGATAACTGGTCTGTAGGTCACCACTCTCCACCTTCAGCCTTTCTTAAACTATTGGATAATATTTATAACCTTTGCCTTATGCAGTTTGGCTAAATGCCTTTCGGGAATGTGTCGGAAAATAAAGTGAAAATCCTCGATGCAATCAACATGTCTATTGTTGCTTCCTCTGAAATTCTTGTATGATGTGCATCTAGTCTGTCAGATTTATAAATACTCAATCCAGCTTTCTTTTCAAAGATAAGAATGATCTTAGACTTTAATTACACAAGTCCCAGGGTCACTTGGTATTTCTGGGAGAATTTCTGGACATTCTTACATGAAGATAGACACAAAGAAACTGTTTCTTTTCCCTGCAATTTATCTGTTCTCTGCAATAAATTATCCTGAACGCGCACCAACTGTTCCACATTTGACCTTGCTTTTATTTTTTTCATACATTGATAGACGCTTTTTAGCAGTCTTTATATTTTTCTTTCGTTTGCACGCTTTTTCTCATTTTGATTTTCTTCTCAGTTTCTTGGTCATCCTTTGCTGGGTCCTACATTTCTCTGAATCCACTGGCTGACTGCAACACTTGGCATTTTTCTAAGCTACCTCCTTTTATCTAATAGGTAGATGAAGGTGGGGTTGAAAGTGATAGTCGGAGAGGAGGGTGAACCAGATTGATAGGGAGAAAGGTGGACACATAGGAACATTCAAAAGAGCGGTGCTAACTTGGAAGTTTGGAGTAGGATAAGGTGGGATTAGAGGAAATGGAGAAATCCACTATGAGCCCCTGCGTTTGGAAGGTCCCAAGACAGAAGATGAGGCTTTCATCCTCCAGGCTTCTGGTGGCTTGGGTTTGGCGATAGAGCAGGCCCAGTGCCCTCATGTCCTTGGCAGAGTGGGAAGGGGATTTAAAGTGTTCAGCCAAAAGGCGATGGAGTTGTTCAGTCTGGCTGTCCCAGAGATGTTCGCTGAAATGATCCACAAGTTGACCTCCTGCCTCACCAATGTAGAGAAGACCACATTGGGTTTAATGATTGCAGCAGATGAGGCGTTCTGTCTCCCTTAATCACCTATCACTTTCAACCTCACCTTCATCTACCTATCGCAATCCCAGCTACCTCCCCCGTCGCACCCCCTTCTCATTTATCTCTCAGCCCCCTTGGCCCATATGCTTCTTTCCTGATGAAGGGCTTAAGCTCGAAACATCGATTTATCTACTCTTAGTATGCTGCCTGACAGTGCTTTCCCAGCACCACACTCTTCGACTCTGATCTCCAGCATCTGTAGTCCCCATTTTCTCTTCACACCTTGTTGGCTTGCATGACTCAGATTTATAACGGTTACTTCAAATAAAACAAAAACTGCCGTGTACTCAAACAGCATAAAAGAAAACCAATACATTGTGGTCACTGTTCCAAAAAGGTCCTTTCCAGTTTCAATTAGCTCTTCTGATCACTCAACACCAATTCCTAAATAACCTGATCTCGAGCTCAGTGCTCGACATAATGTTAACGCAAACGATTTCACACGGGCTCATGAAATACATTTTTCCCAGCATTAGCATTCCATTGGGTTAACACAGTTTAGATATAATGTAAATATTACATTATTACTGCAGTAGCCACAAACGTATATATTTCATTTCCTGTTTTATAACATGTCCAGCATTTGTATTGCAGCTTTCACTTTGATATATAACAGCTTTCACTTTGATATATAACTCCCATCAATGTTTGCTGCTCCTTGCTGTTTTTGCGCTCCACCTTGCTAGATTAGATTAGATTACATTACATTACAGTGTGGAAACAGGCTCTTCAGCCCAACAAGTCCACACTGCCCCGCCGAAGCGAAACCCACCCATACCCCTACATTTACCCCTTACCTAACACTACGGGCAATTTAGCATGGCCAATTCACCTGACCTACACATCGTTGGACTGTGGGAGGAAACCGGAGCACCCGGAGGAAACCCACGCAGACACGGGGAGAACGTATAAACTCCACACAGTCAATCGCCTGAGTCGGGAATTGAACCCGGGTCTCGGGGGCTGTGAGGCAGCAGTGCTAACCACTGTGCCACCGTGCCGCCCACAAGATACATTGGAATGTGAGCGACGTGGGCTCTGGGGAGATGAATGGTAGAGATCATCTCACCACATCATTTATGATCTTCTCAAACTTTAATTTCTCCAGATCTCCCATTTTGCTGATGGAGTAGAGAAGGACAATGATCTTCCAATGATGCTCTGTATTCCCCCAGAGAGCTGAGACAGCTTTGAGCTGGGTGGGAACCTTAAAGCAGGCTGGTAAAGTGTTGCTGCTGCTGTACAGGGTCTTAGTGAGATCACATCTGGAGTAGTGTGTACAGATTTAATCTCTTCAATGAAGAACGGATGTTTTAAATTGGACGCAGTGCAGAGATGGTACCCTCAACTCATTCCTGCAATGAAGGTGCTAACTTATAATGAAAGGATGATCAGGTTGACCCAGTAGGCATTGGAGTTTACAAGAATTGAAGATGATCTTATTTGAACATAAAAGACAGAAGGATTCAACATGTGAAGTGAATTACACAGATAGTGGAGGAATCCATTCCGTTCTCCAGCCTGTTACACAGGAACAACAGGAGGATATTCAGGCCTTCAAACCTGTTCCACCAAAACAGGATGAGGCTATTCAGCCCCTGGAGCCTGATATACACTGACAGAAGGAGGTCAATCAGCCACTCGAGCCTATGCTGCACCAGTATCCTGTTAAACAGCAACAGGATCAGTCCATTCAGCCTCCTCATGTCTGTAACATAGGAACTGGAAGAGGTCACACATTGGCTGGAGATTGTTACACTGGGATAACAGGAGGCCATTCAGACCCACCGAGCCTATTGCAAGGGAATTGGATATGATAAAAACTACCTGAGACTTATTTCATGAGAAAGGAAGAGGTAATTTAGACACGTGTCTGTTGTATGGGAACAAGATAAGACCAATCAATCCCTCGGTCCCATCTCCAGGATACATGAGGAGACCGTTCAGTATATCCACCTGTTATGGCGAAGTATGAGAAGACCCATCAGCCCCTCAATGTTACCCAGCAACAGGAAGATTCCAGAATCTCCCAATCCTCTAAAGCATCAACAGAATGAGGTAATTCTGGCCTTGGAGATGGCAACATGAGAACACCAGAAAGACTTCAGCCCATCGATATTGTACACCAGCAGGATGATGACTCCATTCAGTCACACATGGATCTTACACAGCAATTGGAGCAGATCTCTTAAAGCCTTGTCCCCATTAAACAGGAATTCAAAGTAAACGTAAAGGTTTTCGAAAGGGAAGAACTTGTAATAATGGCATACATTAGGGACTAAAGTGCAACAATAAACTATTGTAATTTAAGGCAAATTATTAGAATCCATTGTTCAGGACATTTGCAAACTTAAACCACAATTCGTCAGAGTCAACATGGTTTTATGAAGGCTAAATCGTGTTTCAATTATTTGGTTGAGTTATTTGAAGATGTCACAAACAAGGTGGATCATGGGAATCCTGGAGATAGAACATATCTCGTCTTCCTGAAGGCATCGGATATGTCGCTTCTCCAAAGAGTAAGTGGTAAGATGAGACAACATGGGTCTAGGAGTAATTAGTTCGCTTGGATGGAGGATTGGTTATCCAACAAAATGGAGTCAGATGGAATAGGTATGTCATATTCTTCTGGCAAATGCAATTTGTGGGGTGCCATTGATTTCAGTTCTCATGCCTCAACCATTTGCGATCGATGTTATTACTGTACTCGGTTGATGGGATAGAAAATACAATGTCACATTTTCAGATGACACTAACATTGGTGGGAAATTACTTCGGAATGATGATGCAAGAGATTTTAAAACTATATGGATAGGTTGGGTGAACGGGCCAACATTTGGCAAGGAAAATTAAAGAATAAATATGGGGCTATTCAAGTTGGCCAGTGTGATAGAAAGACAAATTATTATCTAAATGGAGAGAAAGTTCAAAGTGCTTCGGTGCAGAGGGATCTGGGTGTCTGTTTGCATATCATAGAAAACCTGCCTGCGGGTACTGCTCGTAATGAGAACTGCAAGCATAATTTCAGTGGTTATGTATAAAAGGATAGAGTAGAAAGGTAGGGAGTGTTGGTGTAGCTATGCAAGGCATTAGTGAGGCTGCAACTGGAGTACAGTTTGGGTGTCCTGCAGAATGAGGTATTTCCATTGGAGGCAATTCAGAAGAGCTTCATTAGATTGATTCCATATTTGAAGTGTTTGTCTTATGAAGAGTAATTGAACAGATATACAGGTACTGAGTTTGGTGATGTCGCTGTGGTAAGCAAGAGATTAAATTACCAAGAGAAGGTGGAAAGCCTGCAAATAGATTCAGAGAGGTAAAGGCAATAGATAATAGTTTGGCAGGTGGAATTTAACATGATATAACCTGTCATTTAATTTACAGGAATAATGGAAAGCAATATGTTACTGAAATGGAGAGGGATTACGGGACTTAATGATACTGTGTACTGTGGGGGTTCACTCAGACCCGTTCAGACATGGGAGGTTTTGCTCCATCCCTGATCGTCTGCTCCCAGACGCTGCAAGTGACCCGATTGTTCTCCGTACACATGGAATACTTTGATGTGGTTGATTGGTGGTGGCGATGGTGTTTTGAAACGTGCATCAAGGGGACGGCCTTTATCCAAGATATATTCATTCCTTTCTACGTGGAGACCCGATGACGATGGGAATGGCTGACTGCTTCTGAATGAAGAGGCCATGACTGCTGCCAGGACAGTGGGTATTCACCAATATGATGCACTGTGATGGGCACACTGTAACATTAGTAGAGAGAGAACTCCTTCAGTTCCTCTACCTCTCCCCATTGACATGGATACCCTGCAGATGCCGTGTACACCATCGGGAATTCCACTATACTGGATACACCCGGCAGCTCCCTGCTGAAGGAGAAACAATCTATATACCTCATCCACCATATATATACTCCTTCACCGACTGGTGACATTGATGTTGAGATACTGGGAAATGATGGCTATGTCACCTAGTCCTGCCTGAAAAGTTCTGGATCATAGAAGCTGAATGAAACAGTGACCCTAACAGCCACTGGCAGCACCATCCTCCCCCGGGTGTGAAGCTGCAGGTCGTGTTGAAGGAGGTGACACCGCTCTGTGACCAGCTCCTTGTTCAGTCAGGGCCCCTTACACTCTGCTCCTGAGTCAAGTGTAGCTTGGGAAGCTGTTCCTGGAAAACCCGATGTGGATACAGCAGATCCCTTTCACCACACACACTCACTCCGTGGTTTCAGAGCTTCCCCTCTCTGCAGCCTCTGCTCCATTTGTTGTTCATGTTGCAGGCTCAGATGCTGAAAATACAGTCCTCATGCTCCATCTCGAGTTGGGTCACTAAATCCTCAGGTTTCCCTGAATGTCTGAGGCAGCTCAATGCACAACCTCCAGCAAACCATCCCCAGCCACCCCACTAAATTTTTAATAACAGTCAGTCATAAACCCCTCGGCTACAAGTGTTGTGAACCAGACCAGATCCCCGCAAAATATTGTAAGAAGGCTGCTTAGACCCAAACCTTTCCTTATTTTGAATATAGATGCGAAGTGTGCTTTCCAGATATGTTGTGACTGGTCAAACTACTCGACATTAAGCAAAATATAATCTATTCAAATACTTTAGTTAAAATACAATCAAAGGAAAGAAAAATTCGGGATGCCTTATATGTTGGAACACTTACACAAACAATAGACACCATACCTTCTTGGTTTACACCGCTTGGCACAAAGATATATTCAAATGTATTTAGATGCTTACAGCAGTTTTCCAATCCAGGAGGAAACGGCATCAACAGAGATCTCAGGGAGAAAAGCAGCTAGGGATCATGTATTGACACTTCCAACACTTCTGGGATGCCCAGCAGCTTCTTAATGCTGCAGCTCAAAACAAAGCGAGAAACCCTGGTCTGGGAGAGCTGGCCACTGCCCTTCCATTGTTATCAATGTTTTAATGAAACCTAAAGGCTTTCTCACTTATTTACTTAAACTGTTTTCAGACAGTAGTTCTGCATCTTTGCCTTTAAAACCTCTCTTCAAAAAAATAACCCAAGAGAAAATCACCTTTTTACAGTGATAGTATACACACAACTCCACCATCAATAAAATGATCCATCGATATACAGAAATGGCTTCATTTTAGACCGCCTAATCTTCCACTATTAGTAGACTGGAATGAACATATATTACATTGACTCTGAGCATACAAATGTTCACAACTAGATTCGATTTCATTCATTTTACTCCTGCCACAGAATGCCTTTGTCTCTCTTCATCCAAGTCTCTACAATGTGTCAAAACTTAGGTTTTCTCGCCCTGTCAACTGTATAATTTCAAATTGAAAGGCAGCAATAATAAGCTCAATCGAAACAGACTCGTATTATTCTCCCCAAACCTCTCCAAAAACTTTAAGGGGTCACGATCAGTGGAAAAAAAATGTCTCTTGTATGTTATTCACAATTTAAATGCTGAAATGTTGTAACGCCAACGTCAAGCTCAAGGCCCCCTTCCCCATTGTGGAATAAATCTGTTGATGTTTCCACCGGACAGTCCAACGACACGTTACATAATGGATCACTTCTCATCTCTCCAATACTCCTTCTGAATGACATAATTCCTCATGTCTCAGCATGAAAGAATTATATGCTTCTGTGCCTCTTAATGCTGTAACCTCTTTGCCGGCTTCTCCTGGCCTATGCCAATAAATCTTACTCTCACAGGGATATGGTTTAAGAAGATCTTGCACATTCTTCTCAATCCCTCACAGAAACCAAACTTGGATTTCTGAACTAAATCATCATCAGCTGCCATTTCAGCTTCTAATCTTGGCATTTTAACTCTCTGCTCTTCCACACGAGTTCTAACGACTGCAGGAAGTGAATTGTTGAGCTTCTCCAAAATAAGAATCTCTCTAAGAGTGTCATTGGTTTGCTCAGTTTTTAATACCTTTACCCACCTTTCAAAATTATTATTTTTTGATTCTTTCAAAGTTAATGTGTGTTTAACCAGGGACACTTTTTTTAGATTCCTGAAACGTAGTCTGTTGGCTTCTGGCACGAGCTCGCATGCACTTCAGATGGTTTTCTACATCTCCTCATACTCCTCAGATACCTCCTCCGATAGGGATACAAATATCTATCAGCTTTGTTTGGATCAACTAAATCCACATGGTCACTGGGCACTGCATTTGTTTAGCCACTTTCTCAAATGAAATTAAAAAGGCTCCCCCATCCTTCTCATCAAATTTAGATAATGCCTGGATGTATCTAAACATATCGACATCAGGCCTTTAGGTACTATAGGGTTGCTCATCCTCACTAACCTCCTCATCCAGCCTACTGTCTACCTTCATCACCGCCTTCCATGTCCACTTTCCATTCCTAACTTTTGAAGTTGAAACTCTCTGCTTTTCTTCTCTCTTTTTCTCTCTTTCTTCTTCATTTCCTTTTCTTTTATTTCTACTTTTCATCATAATTCAAACTGTTTCAATTCCTTCTCATGTTCAAGCTGCCTCATTTGAAATTGAATTCGAGCCATTTCTAAAGAGTCTGATGGTGGTTCCACCAAATGTAGTTGCTGAGCTACAGCTGTAATTATCTCTCATTTTCTCACAGACAATCGCAACCCCAACGCCAGCTTGTCTGTCAATTCCTACAGCTTTGCCTTCATTATCTTTTGTAAAACTTTACTTCTTCCACACACAGAGAACTCTTAGTGACTGAAATATTCTTTATACATAAAACACTGTTTAAACCAACCGAATTCAACATCTGGAACCAAAGACACTGACAACTACCATACGCGTTCTTTGAGCCCAATAGCCTCCTGGTGCGTACATTCCAGTGCCTGCATGAGCTTATTCTGGATGCTCTGATTTCCTCACACAACCCAAAGACGTGCATGTCAGCTGAATTGGCCATGCTTTCAGGGTTTCATGCTTTTCATAGTTTTCAGGGATGTGTGGGTTAGATGCCTGAGTGAGGGTAAATGTGTAATAATAGTGTAGAGGAATGGGTCTGGATAGGTTACTCCTCGGAGGGTCGGATGTAGACTTGTTGGGTCAAATAACCTGTTTGCACGCTGTAGGGATTGTAATTCTAAACGCAATTACCGATTTAGAACCAGACAAGAGACCCCAGTTTGCTATAGACCAACTAGACTGCATCAAACTATTTTAAGAAGGTAGCTTGGATGCCAACCTTTCCTTAATAACAAGATAGATGGGAATTGGATGTCCCAGATGTGATTCCACTCGTCAAACCACTCACCATTAGGCAAAACACACTATATTTAAACACTCTAATGAAAATCCATACAAAATGAAGAGGAAATTAGAATAACTTAGCTATTGGAAACCTTAACTGAATTATGGACACAGAACCTGCTACAAATGAACTGTTCCAATATACTAACATCCCTAAACAGACCCCTTGGCAAAAATGAGCATTCAGACATACATTCTTGCATACAGTTCTCCAGTCCAGGAGGAAACTGTATCAAGTGAGGTTTCAGAGAGAATAACAGCTAGGGATAATTTATTAAAACTACCAACCCTTCTGGGACCCAAGCACCTGGTAACTGTTACAGCTACAAGGAAAACACTATCAATCCTGGTCTGTGCCAGCTGGCCATTGTTACTACTATTTATTAAAAAAAACATAAAAGCCTCATACGTTTTTGAGTTGAGCCGTTTTCAGTAGGCACTTTGGCCTTTAAGACCTCTTACTAAAAAAAGGAGAAAGTAACATTTTCTTTAAAAAAAAGTGAAAGCATTGCCACATAATTTAAATGACTGTTCCTTGACTCAAGGGGCTTCCTCGTGTTACTAACAGCAAGATCACCTGAGAGGGGCAAACACAGGTACAGTCCAAGTTACAAGGATGTGTCTCATAACTTCTGAAACACGCCTGTCCATGGACCATCACATGGGACATACCGGGAAGTGAACAACAGCTTGTCACACACCATTTCATTGCTTCTGAGCTACACAATGCCAGCAATCGATATACCAGGGAGCCAAAACCCGAGGTCAGGGAAAGATACAGAGGGACAGAGAGATTCACATTCAAGACAGAAACAGACAGTTAATTAACTGAAAAGATGTTGTGGAAATATAGGGAAAAAGACATGGCAGTGGGATTAACTGGAGAAGTGAGACCTTCGAAAGTAAAATTACAAGAAAGAGAACATTGCATAAAGGCATTGTCAGATCAGCGGAAACTCATTGTTTGAGAAGGAACGCACATGGAGGAAACTATTTTAAATACAAACAACTGGCAGGCTTTTTGTTAATCAACAGAGAGAACGAGAGAAGTTTCATGGACAGATGAAGTGTTTGAGAATGTTAAAATAAAGGCATGCCAGACACAACAGCAATATATATCGGCGTGCACATGGATGGGAGTTTGGTGTGAGTTCGAATGACAGATGGATGGGAGTTTGGTGTGAGTTCGAATGACAGATGGATGGGAGTTTGGTGTGAGTTCGAATCAGATTTGCTTCGGCAGGTTTGAAGCCGGGAGTGTCAGTAGCAAATTATTGACTTCATTAAGACTGTATTTCATAGCTCAAGTTTCAAAAAGCAGATGGAATAAACCAGCGAGATATATTCAGGAGTGGTGAATATTTCAAGTTAGAAATGTCCAGGGAATGGTGTGAAGAAAGAGCTCATAGTCAAAGGGATCACCCACAGTTATGACTTGTCTGCTTCAGCTGCAGATATTGGCCAGGGATGGGATGGAAACAGTGGAAGGAAGTGAAGTTTGTAACCAGAACAGTAGAGAGTGACCTCCATGCTGTTAATATTTAAATAACAAAGGCCATGATACAATAAGTTGTAGTTCTACGCTGGAGCTGAGTAGGTCAACATAGAGACCCATGAGTAACACTGTCAGAGCAGAGAGGGAGACAGTAATTAAACACGTTCATTGATGTAGTTAGTAGTGGTCTGTCGAGTGAATATCTGGATTGAGAGTTTCAGCAGGAAAATAATAGCGACAAGAAGTGTAGACTATATGAAAGAACAGTAATACAGTCATAGCTGGTTTATAGAAAAAAAAATCTGGACAGTGACATTTACCAGGAACACCAACGATAGTCTGGAAGGGATAATAAATATATTGAATAATGAGAAGAGCGTAATAGATCCGCAATGATAATGGCCACCAACAAAATGCAGAAAGATACCAAACATAATCGGATAAACTTCTGTCTATTGTTGGAACATGCCAGTCCAATGATCCCAGATTCTGATCCATTTTTGGAACATTCCAGTCTAATGTTCTCAAATTCTGATCCATTGTTGGAACATTCCAGTCTAATGTTCTCAGATTCTGATCTCTACTCCCCCTCTCTCTGGATCTGCTGCTCCCTATCAGTGCTCTCGGTGATGCTCCCGCTCATGTTATGGCATAACACATTGAACGGCGCCCATTTATCATTAAAACCCTCCACTGGGATAATTGGAATTTATGGAGATTGGCATGAATCACAGTCACTTAACAAACACTGGGAAACAGAGCAATGGGATGAATGGGCACCGCACAACAATCAACAGACAGGAGTGTTCCCGCCCAGTTGGGGAACACTTCAGTGGTCCAGGATCTTCAACCTCGGACCTTCTGGTGACCATCTTCCAAGGCGGACTTCCGGACACGTAGCAGCGAAAAGTGGCCGAGCAGAGGCTGACAGCTAATTTCGGTACCCATAGGGAGGGCCTCAACCGGGATCTTGGGTTCATGTCACATTACAGGTGACCACCATTGCACTATACACACACAGACACAGACACCACTACACGCACATATACACAGGCACTCCTATACACAAACATACACACGGGCACACATATACACAGACACGCACACAGACACTCCCACATACCCTTACAGGCACACACACTCACACAGGCATCCGCTCAGAGATTTAGACCACTCTACACTCATGCACACACATATACGCTCTCTCTTACAGACACTCACAGCCCCCACCCAGACACGCACACTGACTACCACACTCACATATGTACCCCTCACAGACTTAAGACACTCTACACCACTATACACATATACACTCCCTCTCACACTCACAACCCTCAACCCAGAAAAACACCCATACACAAACACACAAACAGACGACTTTCATGCACACATATGTTTTGTGGGGTGTATTTGGACTTGCCGAGTTACATTGTACTTTGCTCAAAAATTGCATGAATTCATGTAAAACTCTGAGTTCAAAAACTGCATGATTTCATGTAAACTCTATATTCTCACTTTTCAAATTAGAATCAATCTAAACATCATCGCATAGACAAGAGAACACAGGGGGCTAACACCTTCAATATATTGTCTAGGTAACAGTCAATACGACAGTTAACCTGAGAATGCAACTTTTTTTAAAAAAAGGGTATTGTGATTTACACAAGAAATAAGTGAAACTATTCGAACAGTCAAAAGACTGAACAGACAATCAAGGTATTTTTCAATGTATAATTTCAGTTACATTACACTGTAAATTTTTGCTATAAATTCTGTGCCTTAGAATTGTACCCTCCACTATCACCTGATGAAGGAGCAGCGCTCCGAAAGCTCCTGTGCTTCCAATTAAACCTGCTGGACTATAACCTGGTGTTGTGTGATTTTTAACTTTGTACACCCCCAGTCCAACACCGGCATCTCCAAATCATGACTGAACAAACAGCTCAGTTAACCAGTTCCACACATCACTTTTCATATCAGTATAAAAGGGAACATTTACTGGGTTTGGATGGAATGGGTGAGGGTTGCTGAGGGATAGACCATAAATCTTTAAAATCTTTTTGTACTTTGTATATGACAGTATTAACAGAACACTGCAGTTATCTATATATGTTCCACTCTGTTTATGAAAAGAGGCAGTTATAAAATGACAGATCTGTTGCATAAAAAAAGTCGAGTGGGCAAGTTTCAAGATACCTTAACACAAAGGTATTGACCAGTGTGAGGCTCCTCCTGGTTTAAGTGCCCTAATATCAAATCCTTTCATAACCTTGAGACAGAGCATTGAGATTGCTGCTCAGCAACAGGCCGAAGCAATTCTGTCCCTGTGGGCCTCTGACAGAGGGAGAAGAGAAGGCCATTTAGCCCATATTCGGCTGGTTCTACTTGAAAAGGTGGAAATCTAGAATATTGGTACATTTTGCCAACAGAATCATTCAACACAAAGAGATGTGTCGCTGCAGCTGTATGAGGTGTTACTGAGAGGGCACCTGGAGTACATTGTGTTGGTTGTGTTTCTGTAACTGAGAAGGGATAGACCTCCATCAGATACAGTTTAATGGCTGCTCGTAATCCACGGGTTGCTGTGGCATTTAATGTCTCGGGTCTGTTACATAGGAACAGGAGGAATCCATTCAGCCTTTCCAGTCTATTACAGAGGGCCACGAGGGGACCATTCAGCCTCTCTAGCCTGTTAGGAAGGGGCAGGAAGTGTTTATTTAACTTTCAAGCCTGTTACGCAAAATATTAGTTTTAAATTAGTTTTGGAATAGGAAAGACCCGATGTAAACATTAAAGTTCAAACTTTGAATAAGGCCAATTTTGAAAGTGTTAGGCGAGCCCTGTGACAGGCTGATTGGAATACCCTATTCACAGGTAAAGGGATGGTTGGAAAATGCAAGGCCATCAAAATTTGGTTTCAGAGAGTCCAGAGCCAATGTGTTTCTGTTAGTGAGAGGGACAAGGCTGGTGGGTGCAGAGAGTGCTGAATGGCTAGATATATTGATGCTCTGGTCAAGGTAAGGAAGGAGGCATATGTCAGGTTAACAGAGCTGAGATCAAGTGAATCCTGAGAGGAGTTTTAGGGCAGTACGTGTATAGTCAACGGGGAAATCAAGCCAGAAAAATGTGGACGTGAGATTGCTTTAGAAATAGGGTTAATGAGGCATTGAAGAAATTCTACAAATCCTTCAATGGCAAAAGATTAACTCGGAAGAGAATAGGGAACCTTAAAGATCAGTAAGGCTACCAATGTGTGGAACCACAGGAGATGGGTGGGATACGAAACAAGTATTTTTTCTCAGTATTTAATATCGAGGAGTTACAAGAGCGAGAGAATGAAAAAAATATGTAGTGATATCTTGAAAAGTGTTTATATTACAAGGAGGTGTTGGACATTTTAAAACACATAAAGGTGAACAAATCTCCGGGACCTGATCAGTTGTATCCCAGACGTTTGTGGGAAGCTAGGAAAGAGATGGCTCAGCATTTTGCTGATATATTTGTAACATTTATTTCCACAGGTGAGGTGTCAAAAGACTGGAGGACTGCTAATGTTGTGTCATTACTTAAGAAAGTAAGGAAAAAGCAGGTAACTATAGATCGCTGAGCCTCACGTCAATTGTTGGAGGGGATTTTGAGGGAAAGGATGCATATGCATTTGGAAAAATAAGGACTGAAGAGGACTTTGTACATTGGAGATCACGTCTCACTGACTCGGTAGAATTTTTTGAGGAAGTGATGAAGATGATTGATGAAGGCAGGACAGTGGATGTTGTCTTCATGGAATTCAGTAAGAAAACAAAACTGTTCTAGGTAGCCTGGTTAACAAGGTTAGACTGGAATCCAGGGAGGGCTCCCCATTTAGATCCAATTTTTTCTTGAATATTGGAGTCAGGACGTGACAGTGGATATTTGTTCATTAAACTTGGAGACCTGTGACCAGTGGCGTGCTGCAAATATCAATAGTGGGTCCACTGCCTTTTGTCACTTATACAAATCATTTGCATTTGAGTATATGAAGTATGGTCAGTAAGTTTGATGATAATTCCAAATTTGTTGGTGTAGTCGACAGTGAAGAATGATCTCTCAGACTATAATGGGACTTTGCTTAGGTGAACCGAGGAGTGGCAGATGGGGTTTATTTTAGATAAATGTAAGATGTTGCACTTTAGCAAGATAAATTAAGGCAAGACATATAGGTAGGGTCCTGTCAAAAGCTGCCAATCAAGGAGAACTCCATAGAAATGATCGGATCGCTACAGTGAGGAAACAGCCTATTCAGCCCATCAATGCCACACCGAAACTCGAAACAGTATCCCATTGGATAAACCCCGACCCTATCACTCTGAGCCTGCATTTCCCATGGCTAATCCTACACATCCCTGGGTACTTTAGCGTGGCCAATCTACCCTTATCTGTATATCTTTATGCTGCCGGAGGAAAACATGACATCCGGAGGAAACTCATGCAGACACGGGGAGAATGTGCAAACTCGACACAGGCCGTCATTCAAGGATGGAGTTAAACCCAGCTCGCTGCGCTCTGAAGCAGCAATGCCAATCACTGAGCTACTGTGTCACCTGGTGGTGCAGGTTCTCCGTTCCTTGAAAGTGCCATCACAGGAAGACAGCGCAGTGAAGAAGGCACTTGGTGATCTTCCCTTTATTGGTGCGGACTTTGTGTCTAAACATTTTCATGACATGTTGCACCTGTCCAGGACATTGGTTTGGCCACTTTTGTAATACTGCCTTTAATTCTGGTCTCCCTGCTGTCGGAAAGATGTTGTCAAACTTGAAAGGGTGCAGAAGAGATTTAAAAGAATGTTGCGGGTGTTGGAGGGTTAGAGTTACAAGGAGAGTTTGAATAGGCTGGGACTATATTCAAGTGTTGAGGCTGAGGGGGAACCTTAAAGGAGTTTATACAATCAGGAGGGGCACAGATAAGGCAAACAGTCAACGTCTTTTCACAGGATAGGTGAGTCCATAATTAGAATACAAAGGTTTAAGGTGAGAGGAGAAAGATTTAAAAAGGGACATGAGGGACAACATTTTCACACAGAGACTGCTGTGTGTATGGATTGAACAGCCAAAAGAGGTGGTGGAGGCAGGTACAGTTACACCATTTAAAATGCAGTTGGACGGATGCATGCATTGGAAGTGTTTAGAGGGAGATGGGCCAAGTGCTGTCAAGGGGGACGAGATTTATTTAGGATATTTGGTCGGTATTGATGATCAGACCGAAAGGTCTTTTTCTGTGCTGTACATGTCCGAGACTCTATTGCCTCTTGAGTGTATAACACAGGAACAGGAGGAGGCTATTCAGCTTCTGAATTCTGTCAGTCAGCTTGTTTGCTCAATTGCTGAGAGTAAAATACAAAAATACATCATTCAGATTTTGATAGTGTTTTACAGAAACAGGAGAAAGGCTTTTAGTCAAGGGAAGCAATTCGGCCCTCAGCTCCATTCCCCAGGAGCATCATGTCAGCACACAGCTATTGGAGCCTGTCAGTCAGTAGTAGGAGGAGGACGTCTACTTTCGCAAACCTTGGATCAGGAGGCAGTCACTCAGCTGCCCAAGGTTGGGACACAGGAACAAGAGGCAGTCATTCAACTACTTGAGACTGGGACACAGAGACTGGAGGGAGTCCCTCAGAGCTCGAAACTGGGACACAGGGAAATCTGGAGGTTAGTGAGGCCCCAGCGTACTGTTATGCAAGGACAGCAGGACGTGACTCACTCCCCACCAGTATGGGACACTGGTAGAGAAGGGGAGTTTGCTTGGAACAAACAGAAATATATGAAAAAGTTGCATTCGTGGTCCATTCAATCCTGCCCCAACATTCACAAAGACCACGGCTGATCTGATTATGATTCCCTCATTCCATTTTACGGATACTCCCCTCTCTGCAGCCTCTGCTCCATTTGCTGGTCATGTTGCAGACTCAGGTGATGTAACAACACTCCACATGACTCATTCAGAAGGATGGGTCTAACTGGATAATATTTGAAGGTCCAATCACAAGAATGAAAACACAAAATCAAGGTATTGTCAGATGTTTAGTACTCTCACATTCACAATCCAACTCGCATAGCCATGCATTACATATTCAGGATGGAGCACTGTGTAAATCTGGCTAGTGCACTGCTGTATGCAACCCAGCTATGTCCACAGTGAAACTCTATGCAGCCCACACCAACGCTTGATCTATAATCCTGGACTAAATGTTCAGTGTGGGGAGCTTTTCAGTCCGCACTGTTCATTCATATATAAACCCAGGCTGTTGCATTGTTCGGTAACACTGAATTAGATCACTGCCCAGTGCGGAGAAACATGTAACCAATGCTGAAAGTGACAGGATGTGCAGCTACAATCCATTTGCAGCTCCATATCTCCACTGTGCCTTGACAATGGATGCTGTGAATGTGAAAGTCACTGCAAGGAAGAGATGTAAATAGAAACAATTTAAATACAAATAGTTCTGATTAAGGCGAATATCACTCTAGTATTTAAAGATGAAATAACTGAGATAATATCCAATAAGGTTTTGTGAACGGTGCAAAGAAGTAAGAGGGGGATGGTGATGTTATAGTGGTTGCAATATAGGCCTCCAAATAATCAATGGGAATTAGAGGAACAAATATGCAGGGAGACTGGCGAGACTTGCAGGAGCAATAGGGTTGTCATTATAGGTGATTTTAATTTTCTTCACATAGACTGGGACTTCCAGATGGTTATGACCTTTTATGGAAAGTAATTTGTTAAGTGTGTTCAGGAAAGTTTCCACAAGCAATATATCGAGGCTTCTACTGGGGAAGGGACAAACTCGACTTACTTTTGGGAAATAGGGTAGGATAGGTGACGGAGGTAAAGTGGGGGAGCATTTTGGGAAAAGTGACTAGAGCTGTATTAATTTTAAAATAGTTATGGTAGGGACAAAATTGGTCCACGGATTCAGTTCTAAGTTGGGGCAAGGTGTATTTTGTTGGAATTAGACAAGGGATTGCAGAGGATGATTGGAGTAGTTTGTTTCCAGGTAAAAGGATCTCGGGCAAGTGGGAGAGCTTCAAAAGTGAGATAGCTCGAGTTGAAGGTCTACATGTTCCTGTGAGGGTGAAGGGAAAGTGAAGCTGGAAGATATAACCCTGGATGCCAAGAGATCTTGAATCTCTGACCACCAAAAAAAGGAGGCGTGGCTCACGTACAAGCAGCTGGGACCAAGGGAATCCCTGGAGTGACACAGGGGATACAGGAGTTTAGTGAAGAAGGAAATCAGCAAGGCGAAACGAGGGTATGAGATAGCCTTGGCTGAGCAGGTTAATGTGAATCCAAATTCAGTATAGTAAAGAAAAAGAACAACTAGAGAGAGAATAGGACTTCTTACAATCCAAAATGGGCACGCATGTGTAAAACCTCAAGAGATGCTTGAGTTCCTCAATTCACCTTCTGTTTTTATCATGAAGAAAGACATGAAGACCTGTGACCTTTGGGAGGTTAATTGTCATATCTTGGTACAGTCCATATCACATTAGAGGTGCTGATGGACATATTAGAAATCATAAAGTCAGATAAGTCTCTTGGTCCTGACCAGATATATCCAAGAGCACTGCAAGAGGCGAGATAAAACAGTTAAGGGGCCAAGGACCCGGAAGACTGGGCGGTAACAAATGTGCCCTTATTCAAGAAGGGCTGCAAATAAATGCCTGGGAAATTTAGACCAGTAGGCTTCACATCTGTTTTCGGTAAACCGCTTGAGAAGGTTCTGAGATAAAAGATATGCATGCATTTGGAAAGACAGAGTTTGACTTGGAGCAGTCAGCACAGCTTTGTGCATGGCAGATCATGCCTTACAAATTTTGTTCGAGTTTTTGAGGAAGTGACCAGGAAGGTTGACAAGGGCAGGGTGGTGGACATCGTCTATATGGATTTCAGTAAGGCCTTTGATAAGGTTCCACATGGGAGGCAGCTCTGGAAGCTTAGATTGCATGGACTCTAATGTAAACTGGCAAATTTGCGACACAATTGATTTGATGTTATGAAGCAAATGGCTATGGTGAATGTATGGTTGTCGGACTGGAGGCCTGTGACTAGTGGAGTGCCTCAGTGGTCGGTCCTGAGCCCATTGCTGTTCGTTATCTTATACCAATGATTTGGACCAGAGTGCACAACGCAAGGTTAGTAAGTTTGCAGATGATTCTAAATTAGGAGGCATCATTTACAGTGAGGAACATTATCAGAAATTGCAACATTACGTTGATCAGCTGGGGAAGTGGGCTGAGAAATAAGAAATGGAGTTTAATATAGGTAAGTGTGACGTCTTGCATTTTGGAAAGTCAAATCCAGGTAGGAGTTTAATGATGAATGAGAGAGTCTTAAGGAGTGTAGTGGAACAAAAGGACGTTGGAGATCAGGTGCACGGTTGTCTGAAATTTGAGTCACAGATACACAGGACAATGAAGAAGGCTGTTGGCACATTGGCCTACATCAGCACATTGAGTTTAGAAGTTGGGACGTTATGTTGCAGTTGTACAGGATGTTGTTATGGCTGCAGTTGGAGTATTGTGTTCAGTTTTGTTCACCTTGCTCTGGAAAGGATATTATTGAACGAGAAAGAGTGTAGAAGAAATTTACAATGATGTTTCCTGGCGAAAGGCTCTAAGTTATAGGCAGAGGTTGGACAGGTTAGAACTTATTTCTTTACAGCGTAGGAACTGAGAGTGTTCTTGTAGAAGTGTAACTCTTATAAAATCATGAGAGTCGTGCAGGTGGTGAATATTTCAAATATTTTCCCAAGGTTGTGGAATCGAGGACTAGAGGACATCCATTAATGTTTGGAAAGGAAAAAATATATATTAAAAAGGAACCTGAGGGGCAACTTTATGAGACAGAGTGTGATACGCATATGGACTGAGCTGCCAGTGGAAGTGATTGAGGTGAGTACAATAACAACATTGAAAAGGCATTTGGACAAATACACAGATGCGTAAGGATTAGAGGGATACAGAGCAAGGACAGGGGAATGGGGTGAGTGTGGATGGACATTTTGGTTGGCATGGACCAGCTGGGCCAAATGGCCAGTCATACTGGAAGTCTCATGCAGTATGACTGTACATGAGTGTGTTTTGGAGTGAAGGCAGAGTGGGGGAGACTGAGAAAGATATGTTCACAGGTTTCAGAATGCTGAAATGAAGATTTTTCGATAGTATCATGCAACACATGTCAGTATTACGAAGAATTATGAGTGAAAGGGATATTGCTGTACGTTCAGGCGATGGAGAGTTTTGGATGAGCATTTGTTCTGTAGCTTTGTAACTGGGAGTGAGCACAGCAGAGTCTTCGCCTCACTGGGCTGAATCTAACAAAAAAACTGTCGCAGTGACATTTTCATTGAGTGTGACAGAGGGGTTGTCTGCATGAGACAGAGCTAGTTTCCTGGTGCTATCTTCCCAAATTCATCTCATTAACTACCCACCCCACTCTATGGTGTCCCTCTCATACAATGCCAGACTGATTCTCCCAACCATCACGACTGGAGGTACTCACCATCGCCTGGAGCCCCTGGATATTCATTGATCCCTGACACTGGGGTCATCTTTAAAACGCCAATGGTCACAAGGTTGAGCTTTCTCAGTTTGGAACTGCCCTGCACAGTTTGCCATGAGCATGCCAGATAAGGGGCAATTACACCACGGTTTCTTTACAGGGGCACGGAGGTCCTGGTGGATGGGCTAGTACAGAGGGGAACCAATCTCTTCCCAGAGGGATCACACCACCAGACCCACCGAGCCTGGTCTGAGCTCACCACCCACCTCAGTGCAGTATCTGTGGTTTGAAGAAATGTCCAGCAAAACAGGACAAGCATCAATAATCTTCCCCACTCTGTCAGGATAAGGGTCACCGTATTCTCTCTGCTCCCTCACACTCACTGTGTATCTGTTATAGCACGGACCCCCGAACAAGGCTCATGCTCCACCAATCTCACTACTGCATGCAGCACCTTCCCTCTGTTTCTCTCTTGCATTTCTAATGTCCCCCACACAGTTATAGAATATTCTGGAGAATGCCAATTATGGAATGTTTCAGATAATGTTCCAACTTATTCCCAGTTTCAGTAAAGCGACAGTTCCCCAGTTCCTAAGAGGATGGAGTAGAGATGTACGTTTTTCCAATCACACACAGTTAAAATTCATGATGAGGCCATTCGGTACTTTAAACATGCTCCAACATTCAATACGTTTGGGGGTGATGTGATGGTTTTCTCAGCTCCATGTTACAGGAACTTTCAGTCATTCAACCCCCAGCTTCCTGTTAGCAAGCAGATGATTCTCAGAAGCTTTTTACCCCGTGTTTCTTCTAGCATGTGTTCCGAAGGCATTTTCCCAAGGGGACGGACTCTCCTAACAATATATTTCATCTGCTTTATAAATTCTTACAATAGTCAGGATGCTTTCCACAGACCAATCAAAAACATGTACTTATTTTATGGTTATCGATATCCAATCACAATTAGTCATTATGGTTATTTCACTTGTCTCACCTTATTGTCTTCAGCCAAAGACAGCTTCCAAACACTTTTCTCATAGTAAAATACAATTTCTAGCAGAGAACGTTTTTATCCTCAGCCGTTATCATGACCGTTATCTCAAATATACTTTTTTTCTTGTCATGAAAGTTTCTCTTGCTCTTTGTCTGTGACTGATTCTGTGTGTGACAGTTACACAGTCTCCCACTCAGTTGGCTGGATGGTTGGTTTGTGATACAGAGGTAGGCCACCAGCGCAGGTTCAATTCCCCGCACTGACTGAGGTTACCATGAAGGGGATGCTTTCTCAACCTCACCCCATCACCTGAGGTGTGGTGACATTCAGCGTAAACCACCATGAGTGGTCTATCTAATGAGAGTTCTTTGGGACTCTATTCTATCAAAAGTTACCATTTTAATTTTTTAATTTTTTTTTTACTGAAAAACAGATCCTTATTATTAAATTAAACCAATAACAAAACAACTCAAATAACTGAACAAAATTACACCCATGTGCATGCACATACAAAACAAGTTAAAGTCTCTTAATGGACAGAAGAAAAAACAAAAACAAACAATAAATAGTAAATAAATAATACGGCTCAGAATAACAAAACGATAGCTCTTGTTCTTCGAGAGCATTAACTGATACACATTCATATGTTCACAATTCTTCATATTAGATTAATTAGACAATATCGTCATGGCTATATAAAATCCCTTTTTTCGATTGGCAGATCAGCCTGTATCGCGATAATCCAGAAAGGGTTGCCATATCTTATATAAATCTTCGCTTTTTGGTGCACCATACTGGTGAGAAAGTCCAAAGGGATATTCTCCATGACGAGCTTACGACGACCCAACAGACCCGGGGGGGTTTCAGAAGTCCAACACAACAGAATATTTTTCCTGGCACAGGAAGTATGGGGGAGGTACTAAACGAGTATTTTGCATCATTATTTACTGGAGAAAAGGATATGGAAGATATAAGATGTCGGGAAACAGATAGTGACACCTTGCAAAATGTCCATATTACAGAGGAGGAAGTGCTGGATGTCTTAAAACGGGTAAAGATGGATAAATCCCCAGTACCTGATCAGGTATACCCTAGAACTCTGTGGGAAGCTAGAGAAGTGATTGCTGGGCCTCATGCTGAGATATTTGTAATATGGATAGTCACTGGTGAGGTGCTGGAAGACAGGATGTTGGCTAACGTAGTGCCACTGTTTAACAAGGGTGGTAAGGACAAGCCAGGGAACTATAGACCAGTGAGCCTGACTTTGATGGTGGGCAAGTTGTTGGAGGGAATCCTGAGGGACAGGATGTGCATGCATTTGGAAAGGCAAGGACTGATTAGGGATAGTCAACATGGCTTTGTGCATGGGAAATCATGTCTTACAAACTTGATTGAGTTTTTTGAGGAAGTAACAAAGAGGATTGATGAGGGCAGAGGGGTAGATGTTATCTATATGGACTTCAGTAAAGGTTTCGACAAGGTTCCCAATGGGAGACTGATTAGCCAGGTTAGATCTCATGTAATACAGGAAGAACTAGACATTTGGATACAGAACTGGCTCAAAGGTAGAAGACAGAGGGTGATGGTGGAGGGTTGTTTTTCAGACTGGAGGCCTGTGACCAGTGGAATGCCACAAGGATCGGTGCTGGATTCACTACTTTTTGTCATTTACATGAATGATTTGGATGCGACCATAAGAGGTACAGTTAGTAAGTTTGCAGATGACACCAAAATTGGAGGTACAGTGGACAGTGAAATGGGTTACCTCAGATTGCAACAGGATCTCGACCAGATAGGCCAATGGGCTGAGAAGTGGCAGATGGAGTTTAATTGAGATAAATGCGAGGTGCAGCATTTTCGGAAAGCAAATTTAGCACGACTTATACACTTAATGGTCAGGTCCCAGGGAGTGTTGCTGAACAAAGAGACCTTGGAGTGCAGGTTCATAGCTCCTTGAAAGTGGAGTCGCAGGTAGATAGGATAGTGAAGAAGGCGTTTGGTATGCTTTCCTTTATTGGTCAGAGTATTGAGTGCAGGAGTTGAAAGATCATGTTGCAGCTGTACAGGACATTGGTTAGGCCACAGTTGGAATATTGCGTGCAATTCTGCTCTCCTTCCTAATGGAAAGATGTTGTGAAATTTGAAAGGGTTCAGAAAAGACTTACAAGGAGGTTGCCAGGGTTAGAGGATTTGAGCTATAGAGAGAGGCTGAATAGGCTGGGGCTGTTTTCGCTGGAGCATCTGATGCTGAGGGGTGACATTATAGAGGTTTTCAAAATTATTAGGGCCATGGATAGGGTAAATAGGTAAAGTCTTTTTCCTGGGGTCAGGGAGTCCAGAAGTGGAGGGTATAGTTTTAGGGTGAGAGGGGAAAGATACAAAAGATCCCTATGGGGCAACTATTTCACACAGAGGATGGTACGTGTATGGAATGAGCTGCCAGGTGAAGTGGTAGAGGCTGGTGCAAGTAGAACACTTAAGAGGCATTTGGATGAGTATATGAATAGGAAGGGTTTGGAGTGTTATGGGCCGGGTGCTGGAAGGTGGGACTAGATTGGTTTGGGATATGTGATCAGCATGGATGGGTTGGATTGAAGGGTGTGTTTCCATGCTGTACATCTCTATGACTCTATTACTTGTATTAATCTCTGTTTTTGTGCACCATACTGGTGAGAACGTCCAAATGGATATTCTCCATGATGAGCTTACAAAGACCCAACAGGCCCTCGGAGTTTCAGACATCCAACACAACAGAATATTTTTTTCCTAGCACAGAAAGTAAGGATGTAATTTTTTTTTCCCATGTGCATCTGCGTAAGATAATCTGGGCAGGCGCAGGAAAAGAGAAACCGTGTCCACCTCCAATTTGGTCCCCAAGACCCACTCTAGCACACCCAACACAGTGATCCAATATATACGAAGCCTTCAACAGGACCACATGCAATGAGTAAGAGTGCCTCTAGTCATTCTGCATTTAGGACATGCTGAAGATAATCCCACACTGAATTTTGTGAGAAAATCCGGTGACAGAAGAATTTTCAACTGCATGGAATGGGTCCCATTACAGATCAAAATCCTTCGAGCATTTTCACAAACATCCTCCCATGTCTCCAAAGAGATCTATACCCCCCAACTCTCTCGCCCAGACGTCACGAAGCTGTACAGTCTTGTCTGAGGGGACACTCTGCAACAAATGATAAAGGGTACTAACAAAGAGTGTATCCTTAGCAATATGCACCCACTTCTCTGTATTGGATCTGGATGAGTCTGTTAAAAGTGTGTGTTTTTAAAATCAAATCTCTAATCTGGAAAAAAAACATAAGAAGTCCCTACCAGGTAGTCCATATTTACGAGTTATTTGATCAAATGGTATCATTGTTTCTCCCTCACGTAACACGTGGTCGCTCAGTGGTTTGCACTGCTGACTCACCGCACCAGGATCACGGATTTGGATCCAGTCTTGGGTGACTGGCTGTGTGGAGTTAGTATGTTCTCAACTGTGTCTGCGTAGGTTTCCTCGCACAGTCATAAAGATGTGCAGGTTAGATGAATCGGCAACTGATAAATCGCTCATAGTGTTCCAGGATCTGTAAGTTCAGACATCAGTCAGGATAAATATAGGATGGTAGGGGAATGGGTTTGGTGGGTTACTCTTCAGAGTTCCAAGGGCTTGTATCCACACTGTAGGGATTCTACCAATTCTAAATCACCCAAGCAAGGTACCCCCTCGCTGTCCACAGTTTAAACCTGGAATCCATTTTCCCCAGTTGACAACCTGGTATACCAATTTAAGGGGTAAGAAACGTGGTTTTGGCTGTATTGCCCTCGATCTGACGCATTGTCCTTAAAGTTTTAACAGTATTGATAATCATTATTTATTAACAATCCTCCACAAATGTTGTCATTTTATCTAAGAACAACAGATTAATAAGGGTTCACTTTGTCTGAGAGGGCTCAATGTCTAGCCGTATTGACGCCGAGTCCTCAGCGGCCCAGGCACTAACATAGGATGATAAAAGAGCTTAATTGATAGCTTTTAATTGGGGAGATCAACTCCCCACAATCTGTGGAGCAGTTGCAATTTTGTTACCTTGATAAAGAATCGCTTATGGTACCAAATATAAAAGCTAAAAGAGCCATTGTGTTTCTAAAATATCTGTCTGGGAAACATCAAAGAAAGCATTCACACGGGTGGTAGGAAATGAGGAAGGACATTCATTTTAATAACAGCTATCCGACCTCGACAGGAGATTGTAAATGCCTCCCAACTTGGTTTAATTTTGTCAAATAAATGGTCACAGTTCATGTTAAAAAAAAAATGATCAAAGACAGATATAATGAAGATACTGAAACAGGGAAACCACCCCAGTGACCATTTAAAAGGAAATCAAGATTTGCCCTCAGTATCAGTTATTTCCCTAAGAACTTCCATAGGTATGGCCTCCAACTTTGTAAAATTAATCTTATCGCCCAGAAAGGCAACAAGTGAATTAACGCATTGCATCACATGAACTACCGAAATTACGGGATTTGACAAAAACATAAGACAATCATCTGCATACAATGTAATTGTGAGAAACAAAGCTCACTCAGTTCAATAATTTCAGTCCGAGACAAGATCTGATTCAGTAGTGTCATTTATTTTACCCTTGCAAGAGAGTGCGATGTCCACTGTCTACAAGGCAGTGACACACACACACACTGAATTCAATGAATACACGATATTTATGTAATTTGGTTCCTTTTTTATCCCATTGCTCCTCCCCGTTTACATCTTCCACTTCTCTAAGACCGGCACCCATTACTCCTGTTTATCTCTTGCCTTATCGGGCCTTGTCTGTACCAAAATGCTTATTTCTGGCCGCACAAGGCCGTTTGACCACATCCCGCTGTGGCCCATTGTTAGGTATATCCTTTCTTCACCATTATCTACTCCCTCCATCTGTGCTTTCCCCAACCATACTGATCTTTATGACCTTTTAATTGGGGTTTGTTCCTGTGTTTCTGTAAAAGTGGGAAACAGAAGCTTATAACTACTGCTTGTGCAAGTAGTTAACCCACATCCTCACAGCACCTTATCTATTTGTCTGTAACATCTACCATTGTTTTGCAGTCACGTTTCATTCTTGCATACAATTTTAGCTAATACAAAAACAATTATGCATTTCCTCCACAAAGTTTGCATCTAGTTGACTCAGCTCTTGACTGAAAAAATTACACACTGGTTTGAGTTCATTTACCTTGCATAAGTAATTATAATTGCAGAAATAACACTACTTTACCTATATCCCCACAGTAATCTTACATGACTTCTGTCCTACTTCTGGCGCAGATATGTTGACATCCTTACGGATGGCGGCCAGTGGCTCAATCCCCAACGTAAACTACAATGATGAAAGATGTCAACTTTGTCGGCTGCCTGGAGAAACATTAATATTACTGGTTGGCACACCATTAGTGAGAACTGCAGCCAGAGAATCGCGGTAAATGACCCTCACTCACTTGATAAAAACTTTGCGTAGACCAAACCGTTCTAATGTACAGAAGAGATCCAGCCACTCAACCCAATAAAATGCCTTCCCTCATCTCAAGTGATCAATAATCCCTGGGCAGATTGTTTTTGAGACTCTTGGATCATATTGATTAAATTCTTAACATTGTAGGAAGATCTGCGGCCCTTTATAAAGCCTGTTGGTCCTCTTTGGCAACGGAAGGCAGCAAAGTTTCCAGCCTTAATGCACGGGTCTCAGAATGGATTTTGAAACCAACATTTAAAAGTGAGATTGGCGTGTAAGAAGCACAATCCTCCAGGGTCTTCCTTTCTTCATCATCAGAGAGATATGAGCCTCTCCTAAGGATCGAGGGAGGGATTCCTGACTGTATGAGTGACAGAACATCAGCCCTGACAATAGGTTTATACATTATTTTAAAAATTCACTCGGAAATCCGTCAGGACCGTGTGCCTTTACATTCTAAAGCTGCTTCACACCCTCCTGCGCTGACAATGGTGCATTAAGGCAAAACACTTGTTCGGGGTTACGCCTGGAAGACCCAGGTTCTTGAAAAATGACTCCATCTTAATCCATCTATCCTCAAAATGTTCAGTCTGAAATAATTTGGAGAAAAATCTCGGACAGGCTGCATTAATCTTTTCGGAATCAAAGGTAAGGATCCCAGTACCTTCCCTAAGTCAGGTAATGGCTTGAGAGGGTCGCTCGTTTTCCTGGCAAGATAGGCTAAATACCTGCCTGGCTTATCACCATGTTCAAACAGCCTTTGTTTTGCAAAAGTAAGTTCCTTCTTGGCTGTGTGTGTGAGCGTGGAATTCACAGTAGACCGAAGCGTTGTGATCCTCTGCAGCTTAGCCACTGAGGGACTATCACAGTATGCCATCTCGGCTGCCCTCAGCTGTGCCTCAAGCCAGCGTTCCTGCTCCCCCTTCTGCTGCATCCTAAGGAATAATTATTCCTTTGGCATAAGCCTTAGCAATTTCCCATAGAATGGATGGCTACTGGTTGAATCTGAATTAATGGCTAAGAAAGATCTGAATACATTGCAGAAATACTCAATGAACTAACTAGCCTTAAGAATAAAGGGATAGATTCACCAGTGTCTCGAATCTGTCATATTGCCCTTCATCTTAATCAATAAGTATACTGCTTCATGGTCAGAAATGGTAATATTCCCAATTGTGCAGGATGCCACCAAATCTAAGATTGCTGCAGGGATGGGGAAGATATCAACCCTCGTGTGACATTTCTGCAGGTTAAAGAAGAAAATAAAATCCCTACTTGTGAGGTAGATCTGCCTCCAGACATCCACCAGCTCTAGCTCTGCACACAAATCCACCAATTGGTTACATTATAACGAGGGTATTGTGGGACCTTTGGACATTCTGTCCACTGTGGGGTACGTAAGGCAGTTGAAAGCGTCTATAATAATGTGGCACGAGGCATGATAACTTAATTTGGAAAATGCATCTACCACGGTTTTAAGAGGGCGCGCCGGGAGGCAATAAACATTCAAAATACTGTATTTTTTCCCATTGTTCAAGGATTTCGGGATTATGATTCTCCTGTGAGTGTCAAATATAATTTAGCAATTTAACTGGAAGATTCTTCCTATCCAGTATGGCTCTCCCCTACTCCTACTATTAAAAAACGAGAAATAAACCCGACCAAACCCGCCCTGCTGTCATGTCAAATGTTCCTTCGCATCAAGGTGCATCTCCTGCAATAGGACAACATCCACCCTCTCCTTTCTAAGACTAGAAAGTACATTTTTCCTCTTGACTGGACGATGGCTCGCTTATTGTTCCAGGTACACCATTTAAGCACATCATTATCCATCACACACTGTAGCAACATTTGAGCTCTAGAGAGGAAGAACTCGAATTAAACATCACTGATCATGAATGAAAAAAGACTCATAGAGCTTAGAAACAACACAAACTAAGACTACTGCAACTAACAAGCGCTCAAAACTTTGCAAAACTAAACTCATAAAAAAAACAAAAGAAGAAACAAAATCCAAAGTGCCAATGACATTCGATTGGGAATTTACCTCACGCCCGCTCAGTGGGGACGGTTCCATATCACAAAACTTTATCTTCTGCCTGCTACCAATATGACATCCAGGGCAATTAACAACAAAAGTCGAGCTTCAACTGCCCTTTGGTCGGTATTTAATCATCACAAGTACCTTTGTAACCCGCTCCAGCTTGAACCGCACCCCAGACACAAACAAGGAAAGAGAAAAAGAGTAGTAATACTAATGAGGAAGTTAAAAGTGAATACTCTACCCATCCCCGACTACAATTTAACACTGGTTAATACCAGAAAATTCCTAGAAAATTTCTTTAAGAGAGAAACATGATTATCTAAACATCCATCTTACTTTAAAAAGTCACAAAGTTTTCACTTTCTCTGGAGTGTCAGACGAGTGTATGGATCCATTGAAAGCAATACGGAGCACCGCTGGGTACCGTAAGGAATACTAAATCCCGAGTTCCCTTACTCTTCTCTTGATCTCATCAAAAGATTTTCTTTCCTGAGTCACCACCGTTGAAAAGTCCTGAAAGAACATAATACTGGAGCCCTCGTGAATTAAAGCAATCGGATCTGTCCCATGTGTTCCGGAAATTCCATCAGTCTTTGTTTATCCCCATGACTATGTAACCACACAAGGACAGGGCGAAGGCGCTGGTCTGGGTCTGACCTGCGCACCATAACCCGACGAACTGTCTCAGTCTTCACCTGTCCCTTTTCTGTTTTGTAGTGAAGGAATCACAGCAGCCAGTTCTCAATAAACTCACCCGCTGACCACCTTCCGTCCGGTCCAGCAAACCGACGATGTGAACATTCTTCATCCTACCCCTGTTCTCGAGGTCGTCGTCATGTTCAGTTAAGGTATGGACCTGGTTTTCAAATGAATCAAATGAGAGGAATTGATCGCGGTCTTTGCCACTGCAGCTCGGCGCTTGACATCATCTGTTCTGTTTCCAAGGCTGTCAAGTTGCTGCTCGTGTTTTTGGAGCTCTGCTGAGAGCGGCTCTAGCCACGGCTGAATCCTTCTTCAATCATGGCTTCAATCATTTCACATAACTTGGTGAACTCAGTGACCAAGGCCTGGTGAGGAACTGGGTCCATGGAACGAGCAGAGTGAGTTGCAGCTACAGCCTCAGGCAGGCTCAATGCTTCTGGCGGGTTCACCGTGTGTTGGGACTTACTCGATCCTTTCCCGTGTTTTGTCATTTCCACTTGACAAAACGGAATGAGGAAAGATTCTATCGCTCTTTTAGTGTTGAAATTTACATAAATGGCTAGGATGGGATGGGTTAGAGAACCACTTTGCCCGTGCTGTGATGCAGAGCCCAGCAAAACAGACCTTCCGGATCGCTGGCATGTTGGATTCCCCCTTAATGTTGTATCGATATTATCGTTTCATTTTTCATTATATTCCTGGATGTTCTGGAACCGTGTAATTTGATACAACTGTCTACATTTTCCCCACACTGCAAATTGCTGCCCATTCCTCGATAATCCTTGACTCTGTTGTTATTCATGAACCTTCTGTCGGTGCCTCAAAGATATTCAATATTTCTGCCTCCAATGGTCTGTAGGGAAGAGTGTTCCAAAGACTCACAGCATTTTGAGTAAACAAATATAGTGAGTGAGCAAACCTTCAGCAGAACTAACATGAAGTAAACTATTTTGGCATGAAGGATGAAACAATGGTAATCAATTTAAGTGGAGAGAAATTGCAGAATTCTGTGTCACAGGCGGTTTCCATGTTCTTGGTACATGAATCATATGAAGTCAGTATGCAGATGCAGCAAGCGATTTGGGAGGTAAATGGAATGATGCTGTTTTTGGCAAAAGGTATCAGGTTCAATCGCAGGAATGTTTAACTGCATCTGTACAGGGCATTGCAGAGACCACACCTGATGCATTGTGTGCAGTTTTGATCTCCTGAAACAAAATGAAAGGATATAATTCTTTTCGAAGATTTACCTGGAATGCCGGTCTTTTGTTATGGAGGATTATCAGTTTCGATCTTAGCTGAGAAATAGTATTGAACCATCCATGACTTTCTGAAAAGTGTATCAATTGGATGCGCATTCTCTCTTGAATAAATTTTAAGAAAAAGGTGTATTGATATTAACACACATACTATGACGACACCTACCGATATTTACAACTTACACAGACGCATGACTTTAAATTTAAAAATGCGAACAATTTTTGTGATTGAAAGGAATGACGCACTTGCATATAATCTATAATCAAGTTTTCCAGATAATGTTCCAGGAGAGCACACATGGCCCAGTTTGGTGTTCAGTTGACATTATTGTATGTTCCAACACAGAGAGGGAGAAAACTGTTCCCTGGCTGAGATGCAGCAGCCTATTGATCTCTCTCTCTTACTTTGTTCCGCCCGATAGCAAAGTGTGAGACCAGAAAATCCCTGAGTTATCTTTACCACTTGTGAAGGATTCCTGGTGAGGATTCATTGGAATCTCTCCACTGCTGAAACAAAGGGAATTCAGCTAAGTCCAACTGTTATCGGAAGAAATCCCACGACCAGAACATTGTGTGAGCAGAATAACTTCAAAGGCAGAATAACATTTGGGGCAATCCATCATTTTGACATTTGTTGTGAGTTCAGCTTTCTGGGTCTCACATTTCTCTTGAAAATGACTTACGCTGAGACCTATATCATTGGCCACTTCACTAAACTGGTTATATTTAAGGTTGGTGTAACCAGTGGAGGAATGGGACTGAAAAAGGAAACAGTGACCCTCCAACTTTGGTTGGGACACAAATGAAAAATTCTCAAAGGGCTGTTCAAGTGCAATTCCCTTCCCCAGACGTTTGTGGTGCATGAATGTTTACATTTAATTAAAGTTGTATTTGGTGACATTTGAAAGGCAAGTGAATTTAAGAAAATGGTATACAGACAGAAAGGTGCTGCTGAGACGAAAATCACATCACCCATGATCTTTGTGCATTTTAGAACGGTGACAAAGTGTCTAATGGTCCACTCCTGCTGCTCAGCCCTATGTTCCTATGTTCCATTCAACCCCTCACCATTCCTGCAAGGAGCAAATCGAGGCTACTTCCTCCAAATACCTGGTCTACAGGAACACAAGATATCATTCATTCCCTCCAGACTATCACACACGGTTTAGTGTGGGTTGGAAAATGTTATTGGGAAATAGAGGCTGGGTTCGAAAGGCACCTCTGGTCTCTTTACAGAGTGTCTCCTCTCTGCAACTCGTGCTTTATTTGTTGGTCATATTATAGACCCAGGTTCCCTGTGAATACAGCCCCCATAACTCACCCAGAGATGACTCACAAAATACTTTACTCTCTCTAATTGCAACATTCAATAACAGAACGTTCAGGAAAATTTCAACCATTAACTTTATAATTACAGAATATGAGGACATAAAGAACAAGATCGGTAATTCGAACGATCAAGCCATTGTATACAATTATTGCTGATCTACTGTTGACTTTAACTCCTCTTTAATGCCAATTCATCACACCCCTTAGCTCTCTGACAGGTCAAAAATCCATCTACATCCTCCTCAGATGCTTTCAGTGATGTAGATCCAATAACTCTCTAGCCAAGATAATTTCTGACAGTGATTACCCTCTGTGAGAGGAAAACACTTCCTACACATACACCGTCACCTATTGATGTGAAAAAGAGGTGAACACAGGGGCTCAGAAAAGAGTGAATGGCTTTGATATCAAGGCAGTATTTGACTGAGGATGGCATCGGGACCGCCTACTTACTTGAGCTGAATGGGAATCAGGTGTAACCTCCCACTTGTCTGGGTCTTTCAGAGCACAAAGAAAGATGCTTGTGGTCAGCGGCCAATAGTCCTCTCAGTTCCGGGACATCTCTGCAGGAGATCCTCAGGTTAACCTCCTCAGCACAAGCATCTTCAGCTGCTCCATCAATGTATTTCCCCATCATAAGATCTGAAGTGGGGATGATGACTGAAGATCACACAATGCTCAGAACATTATCTTGGCTCCACTATTTGTAGTACGTGTGCTACTTTAACACGACTTGCTGGCAGTGAGGAGGGAAGCCAAATGTTTTGTGTCAAGTCTCAAGGAGGCATCTCCCATCTTCGAGAAGACACACCCATGTTCTCCATGGAGGTCAGATGTTGCTGGGAAGAGTTAACTCTTTTATAATGAAGGTCTTGTGGCTGCTGTCGGGATTATGGATAACATGACATGCATTGCAGGGTCACACACCAATTGAACTGTATTAATATTTGGAGAGTTTATTCAAAAGCCTGAACCTCTCTCTCTCTCTCTCTCTCTGTCTCAATCAAAATAGGGAGTGCGTGCGGTTGGGTGGAACGTTCGCAGAGGCTCTTAAACTATCGAGAATCATGTAACCCGAGTGACATGAATGCCATGGAATTCATCTCTGCATCAGTGCCTGTTTAGAACATGATGAGTGATTGCCCATCTCCCCTGAGGTTGAAAGCAATCACCTCTTATTCTCTCACTGAGCTTCACTCACTGCTCATGGTGCCATTATCTCAGGGATTAGTCCAGTGAAACTTCAGGGAAAGTCTATCCACAGTATCCTAAATACTGCCTCAAAAACACTGTCAGGGATGATCGCAATAATCCTTTTCTCTCACTTAGACATCGCCGTTTCTTTCCTGTGCCACAAAAACCATTTCTTCTCTGTGCACGACGTTTGACATGGAATTCATCCTTACATCCGTACGTCAGCTTCAATAAAGCTAGCACCAGCGATGTTTATGGAGATATGCAACACTCTCGGGAAGAACTTAAATGAGATTGAATACACCCAAAATAGGGGATGATCACTCACCTGAATAAAAATGAGTTGTAGGAAGATGGGAAAGAGGCAGAGGAAGGGAGCTATCTTTACTTTTCAGCTTCTCTCACAGAATGTATGCAGCCCTGGTGAGGCCAGCATGTTATGCTGATCTTGAACTGAGTGGCTGGTTCAACTGTTCCACAGGACAGTAAAGAGTAAAACACATTGCTGTGGGTTTGTAGTGTTACAACACAGGAGCAATTCTCCTGCTTAATTAAAACCAGCAACAGAGAAAAGATTTATTCCATGCAGTAATATGATTAAAAGTAAAAATTAACAACTTTATTTCTTAAAGTATAAAAGAGAATAATAAACGAACGACTGTTTACAACTTCTTCCTCTAACCTACTTTTTACCTTCCCCCTCCACAATATTAGTCCGATAAGATGGCAAATGAAGATTTACAAAGCAAAACTTCTAACCTCAAAACCAGGAAGCTTTTGGCTCTTCTCCATATTCCTGCTTTCTTTTCGTCATGGGAATTCTGCTTCACCACTTGCTAATCAATAAAAGTACCCTTAAAAGACCTATTTTTCAGGCAGTATTTGCATGCTAGTAGCTTGGTAGTTCTCCTCTCAACTGTTCAATTTTCCACCCTCAAACTATTGGATTATGTCATTGGCCTTTACGATTGTCAATTTCCGCAATTCAAACTTGATTAGAGGTGGGTATTTTGGAGTATAATTTAAAGTGTTCTGCTGAATTTATTTTTGGCTCGAGACAATGAGCTAATCGAGTTTTTCAACCAAAGGTTACATTATATCTATTTTTCAGAGCACTTGGTGCTGTCAGGTAGTTATTGCTGGCTTTTAATTCTCTTAAAGGTACAGTACACCCACATGTTCATCACAGAAGTTACACGGAAATCTGACGAGGGAAGCATGACACATTGACTTCACCAAAGGACGTGAGGCAAGCAGATGAGTTTTTATAGCAAATGATAATGGTTGCTTTTAAATTCCACCAATTTCCTTCATGAGATATTCTGTGTTTCTAAATTATGAGTCAATGGCTTGACAATCATAAACTGTCTTCCCCTATGTGCAGAGAACAAGTTAAACATCCTCAAGAGCAATTATTTAGTGATGGACATGTGGTTAGACGGAACTTAAAATGTTGCATCCGAATTGTACAAAGTCACAAATCATGGTTTATTCAGAAGTTGCACTGAGACTGGGGACCATATCATGATGGTGGTATTGGACACGATTGGTGGGGGCGGGGGGGGGGGGGGGGGGGCGGAGGACATGGAGATGTATATCTGTGAAGGACAAAATGAATTATGGAGTTTCAGAACAGTCTGGTTCCATCTCGCATATCAGTGAGTAATTTATAAATAGTACTTTGTTAGTTATAATTTATAAGGAAATGAACTTTTGTTTGGAACTGAAGACATTGACTTCCACTTTCCAAAATTTACATATCATGAGCAGAAATTCAGATCAACCCGGTTTAGTAGACAAATATAATGACTTACCAGGAACACCAACTATGGCCAGGATGGGATAGTAACCACCTTGAATAATCAAAAGGATATCCAGGATCCGCAATGTTAATGATATCCAAGGCTGGGAAAGCCAGTAAAGACCCGAGTATAAACTCCTGTCCATTGTTGGAACATTGCAGTCTAATGTTCTCAGATTCTGATCCATTGTTGGAACATTCCAGTCTAATGTTCTCAGCTCCTGATACATTGTTGTACCATTCCAGTCTAATGTTCTCTGATTCTGATCCATTGTGGAACAATCCAATCCTAGGTCCTTAGATTTTGAACCATTATTGTAACGTTCCAGTCTAATGTTCGCACATTCTGATCTCTTCACCCCCTCTCTCTCGAGCTGCTGATCCCTGTTAGTGCTGTCAGTGATACTCCTACTCATACTATGGGATAACACATTGACAGAGCCCATTTATCAGTCAATGATGGAAACTCTCCACTGGGATAATTAGGATCCACAGAGATTGACATTAATCACAGTCACTGAACAAATAGCTCCAGTTAACCTCTTTCATTTCAATATTGATTTTATTAAAAATCAAAACAACGTTTAAAATTTACACATTTGGGATGAGATATATGGGGGTGACTAAAGGAAGGAATATTGGAGATGGAAGCTTGATTGTATGTAATCATTCAATCTCCCTTGGATATGGGAGTAATGTCAAAGGATTGTCAGAATATAAACACGTTTCTCCGTTTATAAATGGAAACATAAAGTCTGTAACTACTGATCAATGATTATATTGCAAGTAAAATATGGAGGGATCTTTTCTAGTCCATAATTAGACAGCAAAATGTGCGTACAACAACATGAGTTATAGCAGACAAATGGCATGGATATGTTAACAGAGAATATGATGTGTCACACAATTCAGATGGTTATTCGAGGATCAGAGAGGGCCAGAGAGGGTCTTGCTGTTAATGTTGTCGATGTCATTCAACTGTGATTAAGTACCATTCGCTGGATTTCAATTGCAGTGTGATTATGATACTGTGGACATTGCTGCTGAGACTGGAGGAATGGAACATGATATTTCCCAGTCATCTGTATTGGAATGTTACTCTTTATAAACCATATGAAGATCAAATTCCAGGGTATATCTCCAATGAGGAATGAGGAGAGCCAATATTAACTAAGCAACCAGAAGACATTGGAGCAGAAATTTGGCCATTCAGCGCATTGAGCCTGCTCCACCATACAATGATGAACTTTTCATCGCCATTCTCCCGCTTTCTATCTGTAACCCTTGATTCACTTTGCATTCAAGGAACTATCTGTCTCACTCTTAAATATACTCCATGACCTTGCCTCGACAGTCTTCTGTAGCAGTGAATTCCATAGACTCACCACTCTCTGGCTGAAGAGGTTCCTCCTTACCTTTGTTCTAAAAGGTCTCCTCTTTACGAAGTCGCCTCGGGACCTATTCTCTCCTACCATTGAAAATTAATTTCCAATATCAACTCTGTACAGGTCATTCAGTATTCTGTAAATTTCAATTCGACTTCCCAGTATCTTTCTGAATTATATTAAATGTAGACCCAGAGCCCTCAGATGTTCTTCATATGTTAAGCTTTTCATTCCTGGGACTATTCTCTTGAATCTCCTTGAAAACGTACCAGGTCCAGTACATCCTTCCTGAGATATGGGACCCAAAACTGTGCACAATCATCTAGATGTGTCCTGACCAAAGCCTTATAGCGCTTCAGAAGTACAACCCTGCATTTATATTCAAGCCCTCTTGAAATAAATCCCATAATTGTATTTGTCTCATAACTACTGACAACATGCAAGTTTACCTTTCGAGACTCCTGGACTAGAACTCCCTCGTTTTTTTGCACTTCAAGAATTCTGAACTTGCTCGCTATTTGGTAAATAGTCAATGCCTGTATTCTTCCTGGCAAAGTGCATGACATCACACTTTCCCACGTTATACTCCACCTGCCACTTCTTTGCGCACTCCCCCAACCTGTGAAAATCCTTCATCAGGAGAAAGTGAAGATCGCAGATGCTGGAGATCAGAGGCAAAACGTGTGGTGCTACAAATGCACAGCCAGTCAGGTAGCTTCCGAGGAGCAGGAGATTCGATGTTTCAGGCATAAAGTCTTCATCAGGAATGAGTGGGGTGGGTGAAATGGGGCTGAGAGATAAATGAGAGGGGCTGAGGCTGGGAGGACGTTAGCTTGGAAGGCGATACCTAGGTGAAGGTGGGTGGTGATAGTGATAGGTCACAGTGGAAGGTGGAGTGGATAGATGGGAAGTAAGATGGACAGGTAGTTCAGTTAAACAGGGTGGTGCTGAGTTGGAGGGTTAGTTCTGGGATAAGGTGGTGGGAAGGGAAATGAGGAAACTGGTGAAATTGCCCTTGATACCGTATTTTTAGAGGTTCCTAAGGCGGAAGATGATGAATTTTTCCTCCAGACGACTGTTGGCTAGAATTTGGCAGTGGAGGAGGCCAACAACGTGCATGTCCTTGGTGCAGTGAGAGGGAGAGTTGAAGTATTCAAGCACAGGGAAGTGGGGTTGTTGGGTATGTGCGTCTGAGAGTGTTCCCTGAACCGTTCTGCAAGTTGATGTCCTGTCTCTCCAACGGAGAGGAGACCAGGAGCAATGGACAGAGTAGGTGAAGTGTTTGGATGCATAGGATGTTCTTTGCCTGATGTAGAAATATCATTTGGGGCCTTGGATGGAGGTGAAGAGGGAGGTGTTGACACAGGTTTCATACCTCTTGTAATGACAAAGAAGGTGTCAGGAGTGGAAGGTGGCTTGGTGGGGGTGGGGATGTCATGAACCTCACGAGGGAGTTATAGAACATAGAACATAGAACATAGAAGAATACAGCGCAGTACAGGCCCTTGGGCCCTCGATGTTGCGCCGATCCAAGCCCACCTAAACTACACTAACCCACTATCCTCCATATACCTATCCAATGCCCTCTTAAATGCCCATAAAGAGGGAGAGTCCACCACTGTTACTGGCAGGGCATTCCATCAACTAACGACTCGCTGAGTGAAGAACCTACCCCTAACATCAGTCCTATATCTACCCCCCCTTAATTTAAAGCTATGCCCCCTTGTAATACCCGACTCAATACGCGGGAAAAGGTTCATACTGTCGACCCTATCTAACCCCCTAATCATCTTGTACACCTCAATCAAGTCACCCCTAAACTTTCTTTTCTCTAGTGAAAACAGCCCCAAGTGCCTCAGTCTTTCCTCATACGATTTTCCTTCCATACCAGGCAACATCCTGGTAAACCTCCTCTGCACCCGTTCCAATGCCTCCACATCCTTCCTATAGTATGGCGACCAAAACTGCACACAATATTCCAGATGCGGCCGTACCAGAGTCTTATGCAACTGCATCATGACCTCAGGACTCCGGAACTCAATTCCTCTACCAATAAAAGCCAGTACGCCATATGCCTTCCTCACCGCACTATTTACCTGGGTGGCAACTTTCAGAGATCTGTGTACATGGACACCAAGATCCCTCTGCTCATCCACACTACCAAGTATCCGACCATTAGCCCAGTACCCCATCTTTTTGTTATTCTTCCCAAAGTGAATCACCTCGCACTTAGCTACATTGAATTCCATCTGCCACCTTTCTGCCCAGCTCTGCAGCTTCTCTATATCCTGCTGTAACCTGCCACATGCTTCCTCACTGTCAACAACTCCTCCGACTTTCGTATCATCCGCAAACTTGCTCACCCAACCTTCTAACCCCTCTTCCAGGTCATTTATAAAAATGACAAACAGCAATGGTCCCAAAACAGATCCTTGCGGAACACCGCTAGTGACGGCACTCCATGAAGAAACTTTGCCATCAACTACTACCCTCTGTCTTCTTCCATCCAGCCAATTCCTAATCCAAACCTCCAACTCACCCTCAATGCCATATCTCCGTATTTTCTGCAGTAGCCTACCATGGGGAACCTTATCAAACGCCTTACTAAAATCCATATATACAACATCTACCGCTTTCCCCTCATCAACCTCCTTCGTCACCTTTTCAAAGAATTCAATAAGGTTTGTGAGGCACGACTTGCCCTTCACAAAACCATGCTGACTATCCTTGATCACATTATTCCTATCCAGATGTGCATAAATCCTATCCCTTACAATTCTCTCTAAGACTTTGCCCACAACAGAAGTGAGACTCACCGGCCTATAGTTACTAGGGCTATCCCTACTCCCCTTTTTGAACAAGGGAACCACATTTGCTATCCTCCAGTCTTCTGGGACTACTCCTGTAGACAAAGAGGACTTAAAAAAATCAAGGCCAATGGCTCTGCAATCTCCTCCCTTGCTTCCCAGAGAATCCTAGGATAAATGCCATCAGGCCCAGGGGACTTATCTATTTTCACCTTTTCCAGGATTTCCAACACCTCTTCTCTACATACCTCAAAGCCATCCATTCTACTTATTTGTGACTCAGTATTCTCATCGACAACAATTCCCTGTTCCTGAGTAAATACTGAAGAAAAGTATTCATTCAGTGTCTCCCCAATCTCTTCCGCCTCCACACGCAACTTCCCCCTACTATCCTTGACTGGACCTATTCCTACCCTAGTCATTCTTTTATTCCTAACATACCTATAGAAAGCCTTAGGGTTTTCCCTAATCCTATCGACTAAGGACCTTTCATGTCCCCTCCTTGCTGCTTTTAGCTCTCTCTTCAGGTCCTTCCTGGCTACCCTATAACTCTCAACTGGCTACCCTATAACTCTCAAAAGGGAAGGGAATGGTCTCTACAGAGTTGTGAAGGGAATGGTCTCTACAGACTGCTGATAGGGGTCGGGAGGGAAGTAAATCTCAGGTGGTGGAGTCTGACTCTTAGTGGCGGAAATGTCGGAGGATGATGCGTTGTATCCTGAGGTTGATGGAAGGCGAGCAACAGAGGAGTTCTATCCTTGTTGTAGTTGGAAGGGTGGAGTGCAAGGGCGGAGGTGCGGGAAGTTGAGGAGATGCGCTAGAGCACCCTCCTGCAGCCGAACCACCTCTTCAATGCTACCTGTCCCTCTATCTAGTTTTGCACTGTTTGAAAACTTAGCTAGAATCCCCCCAGTTTCTTTATGTAAATCATTAATGCACAAAATGAATAGTTGTGGTCCCATCACTGAGTCTTGTGGAACACCACTTGTCCTTGCCTGCCATCCTGAGAAGGACCCTTTTATCCCTGCTCTCTGCTTTCTGTCAGACAGCCATTCTTCTATCCATGCTAGCAGCTTGTCTCTAACACCATGGGACCTTATCTTTCTCAGTAGCCTTCTGTGTGGCACGTTGTCAAAGGATTCTTGAGGAACAAGTGGATAACATCTATTGGTTCTCCTTGGTCTAATCTGCTCGCTATTCCCTCAATGTATTCTAGCAGGTTTGTCAGGCCAGATGTCCCCTTGAAGAAACCATGCTGACGCTGTCCTACTTTACCAAAGACCTCCAAGTATTCAGAAGTCCCATCCTTCAGATGGATTCCAGGATGTTACCCACAACTAAGGTGAGGCTAATCAGTCTGTAATTGTCCATCTTCTGCCTAACTCCCTTATTAAACGGAGTGTCATGTTCGACATTTTCCAGTCATTTGGCCCTTTCCTGATTTTAGTCATTCCTGAAAGTTTACTAGTTACGCTTGCACTACCTCTTCAGCTATCTCTCTTACAATGCTGGGGTGTAGTCCACCTGGTCCAGATTATTTATCCACATTCAGGCCATTCAGTTTTCTAACATGTTCTTCTTGATGATAGCCACCATACTCAGCTCTGCCCTCTCACTCTGTTCATTTTTTGGGAAATTACTCATGTCTTCCACCATGAAGACTGATGCGAAGTTCCTCATTCGTTTCTTTGTTTCCCACTACTGTCTCTCCAACATCATTTTCCAGTGGCCCATATTCACTTTTACCTCTCTTTTGCACTTTATCTATCTAATGAGCCTCTTACACTCTCCTTTATATTACTGGTTAGCTTACCCCTACATTTAATATTCTCCTTCCTTTTTTTTCTTACCTTCTGTTGATCTTTGTAAGTTTCCCAATTCTCTAGTTTCCCACTGCCCTTCACCACATTATATGCTTGTCCTTTTGCTTCGATACAATCCCTGACTTCCCTTGTCAGCCCTAGTTGCCTCATCCACCCTGCACCATGCCTCTATTCCTCAGCATGAATCTCTGCAGTGTCTCCTGAATTAATCTTGGAATCTCCTGCCATTGCTGCACTCCTGCCTTTCTTGCTGGACCCCGCTCCCAGTCAATCCTATACAGCTTCTCCCTTATGCCTCTGTAGTTGCCTTTATTCAGCTGAAATACTCTTACCTCTGATTATATCTTCTCTCTCTCAAATTGCAGAATACATTCAACCATGTTCTGATCACTGCTTCCGAAGTTTCCCTTCACCTTAAGCTTCCTTATCTAGCCTGCGTCATTAGATCCAGTATCATCTGTCCCGAGTGGGCTCTACCACAAGCTTCTGCAAAAAAAAAGACATCGCATAGACATTCCTGTAATTTCTTTTCTTGCGATCCACTACTAAACTGATTTTCCCAATCTGCCTGCATATCGAAATCACCCACGATCACTGTATTTTGCCTTTCCTACACATCTTTTCTATCTCCTGGTGTATCTTCTGCCCCAGCTCCTGACTATGTTTTGGAGCCCTGTACAAGACTCCAACTGTGGTTGTCTTACCTTTGTGGTTCCTCAGTTCCACTCACGCAGATTCTGGACTATCTGACCTTACTTCCTTTCTTACTATTGATTTAATTTCATTTCTTACTAATAATGCATATTCACTCCCTCTGCCCACTTGCCTCTCTTTTCAATAGGAATAATGTCCTTAAATATCCTGATCCCCTTGCAGCCACTTCGCCGTGATGCCCATCACCTCATACCTGCCGATTTCAATCTGTGCCACAAGCTGATTTACCTTATTCCTTGTACAGCATGCATTCAGATATAATATGGTCAGTCCTGTATTAACTGTACCTCCTGTCATGCCATTCATTTGACCAGAGAAAATGAGGTCTGCAGATGCTGGAGATCAGAGATGGAAATGTGTTGCTGGAGAAGCGCAGCAGGTCAGGCAGCATCTAGGGAACAGGAGAATCGACGTTTCGGGCATTAGCCCTTCTTCATTCCTGAAGAAGGGCTAATGCCCGAAACGTCGATTCTCCTGTTCCCTAGATGCTGCCTGACCTGCTGCGCTTCTCCAGCAACACATTTCCATCTCATCATTCATTTGACCAGTTTGCTTGAAGTTTGATTGTTAAACATTTCCAGATGCTCTATCCTAATTGTGTCTGTGCTGGAGATTTTAATAACCTCTCCTGAGTTCTGTACTCTTACCTCCTCTTTTAATTCGGCTTTTCTAATTAAACCCTGTAACTGAAGCCCCACCCCGCACACACACACTCCTAATCAATTGAAATATATGTTCTACAGTCCTAGTTCGGATTCACTCGGACTCTGGTCCCAGCACGGTTTAGATGATGACTGTCCCATCGGAACAGGTCTTTTCTTCCTCCGTAATAAAATTGATTTATTCAACACAAAACACAGGGTCAAAATAAACTTTTGTGTACATACCAAAATATGAAAACTACAAAGAGACAAGGTGGTTAAAATACACTTACTATGTGGTGCTATGTAAATTTAAATGTGAATTACAAAACCATGGAAGTGATGTGCAAACTTTGTCAATCATTATTTGACCCGCAGCTGAGATCCTGGTTTTCCGTCTGTCAGTAATCCCCATCACTGAGATTCTCTCGCCCTGTCTCTCACACACTGTCGAGACGGGTTACAAGTTGATGTTAGCCCAGAATATTTAAATTAATCCACCTTCTTTCTGGAGCCAATCTATTGGTCTATTGGATACTGATTAGCTGTCAGCAACTCAGCTCTGTGATGTCATTGGCGGTAAATGATCTGGGATGACAGCCAGTATTACAGGGTGTGGCACCAGACAAAGCGCTTGCAGTCTCTGAGAGTTTGGAAATGAAATTCTGTGTATTTCTCCTCATGCGGCCTCCTGATTACTTCACACTCGTCTGACATCCGTTGCTCTCACTCATTCTGTTGTTCCATTTTCTCGCCACTCTGTTTATTTCACTTCACTTTCTTTCTCTCTGATTATTCCTCTCTCTCCCTCTCAGCCTATCACCGATCATTCTCTTTATTTTCAAGTGGTCAAGTTGGAGAGCTAGTGGACGCATGACGGACTGATTGGCCTCCTTCTGTGCTGTATTAATTCTGAATTTCACTGACCCAAAATAAACACTTGAGCTGCCTGGAGAGACAAGCTGATCCACTGAAGGACACATCGCACAATTCACCGTTATCTCTTCCTGTTTTCTGACATGCAGGAATCTCGAAATATCTGTCCAAACAAACAGAGTCCTCACATTAACATCAGCACACTTCAGACTGCCAGATCCACTGTGTTCAGTACCTCTGCTTGCAGTTGGTCTTAGCTGTACTGATATTAATCTACAACTCCTCCTCAGTCACTGTTCCTGTGGACCTACTGCTGTCGTTCCCCACACCCCTTCCCCCGCCCCCCAGCCCCCACCCACCGCCGCCACACACTAGTTTAAACCCTCCTAAGGGACAATGACAAACCTGCCTGCCGGGAGATTGCTGCCAGTTCAGGTCTGTCCTGTCCTTCTTGAGTCGGTCCTACCCATCCGGGAATCCCAATGATTCACATATTGGTGATTGCTGCCAGATCAGGTTCAACCCGTCCTGCTTGTGTGTAGGTCCTACCGTCCCGGGAATCCCAATGATCCACAATTCGGAGATTGCTGCCAGTTCAGGATCATCCCGTCCTTCTTGTTTATATCCTATCGACCCAGGAATCCCAATGATCCACATATCAGAAGTGCTGCCTCCCCTACCAGCTCTTTGGCAGTGCAGTTAATTGTGCTATCTTCCTATTTCTAATCTCACTCACACGTGACATATTCTAATGTCTCCAAAATTCAAATATCCTTTCAGCACAACTCCATCAAGGCATTTTCTTTAAAGTGGATAGACTTGATAATAAAAAAAAGTGTGACGTTAGGAAAGTGAGACCACTGAATCAGTCCAATGACCAGAGGTTCTGATAACTATCCCCGCCACCAAGCGTATTTGACAAGGCATACATATTGACCAGGTAAAAACAATGACTGCAGATGCTGGAAACCAGATTCTGGATCAGTGGTGCTGGAAGAGCACAGCAATTCAGGCAGCATCCAAAAAGCTTCGAAATCGACGTTTCGGGCAAAAGCCCCTCATCAGGAATAAAGGCAGAGAGCCTGAAGCGTGGAGAGATAAGCTAGAGGAGGGTGGGGGTGGAGATAGAGTAGCATAGAGTACAATAGGTCAGTGGGGGAGGAGATGAAGGTGATAGGTCAGGGAGGAGAGGGTGGAGTGGATAGGTGGAAAAGGAGCTGGGCAGGTCGGACAAGTCCGGACAAGTCAAAGGGATCATGTTGCTGGAGGTTAGAAACTCGGATGAGGTGGGGGAAGGGGAAATGAGGAAGCTGTTGAAATCCACATTGATGCCCTGGGGTTGAAGTGTTCCGAGGCGGAAGATGAGGCGTTCTTCCTCCATGCGTCTGGTGGTGAGGGAGCGGCGGTGAAGGAGGTCCAGCACCTCCATATCCTCGGCAGATTGGGAGGGGGAGTTGAAATGTTGAGCCACGGGGCGGTTTGGTTGATTGGTGCTGGTGTCTCGGAGATGTTCCCTAAAGCGCTCTGCTAGGAGGCGTCCAGTCTCCCCATTGTAGAGGAGACCGCATCGGGAGCAACGGATACAATAAATGATATGATTGGATGTGCAAGTAAAACTTTGATGGATGTGGAAGGCTGCTTTAGGGCCTTGGATGGAGGTGAGGGAGGGCACAGGTTTTACAGTTCCTGCGGTGGCAGGGGAAAGTGCCAGGATGGGAGGGTGGGTCGTAGGGGGCGTGGACCTGACCAGGTAGTCACGGAGGGAACGGTCTTTGCGGAAGGCGGAGAGGGGTGGGGAGGGAAATATATTCCTGGTGGTGGGGTCTGTTTGGAGGTGGTGGAAATGTCGGCGGATGATTTGGTTTATGCGAAGGTTGGTAGGGTGGAAGGTGAGCACCAGGGGCGTTCTGTCCTTGTTGCAGTTGGAGGGGTTGGGTCTGAGGGCGGAGGTGCGGGATGTGGACGAGATGCGTTGGAGGGCATCTTAACCACGTGGGAAGGGAAATTGCGGTCTCTAAAGAAGGAGGCCATCTGGTGTGTTCTGTGGTGGAACTGCTCCTCCTGGGAGCAGATACGGCGGAGGCGGAGGAATTGGGAATACGGGATGGCATTTTTGCAAGAGGTAGGGTGGGAAGAGGTGTAATCCAGGTAGCTGTGGGAGTCGGTGGGTTTGTAGAAAATGTCAGTGTCAAGTCGGTCGTCACTGATGGAGATGGAGAGGTCCAGGAATGGGAGGGAAGTGTCAGAGATGGTCCAGGTAAATTTAAGGTCAGGGTAGAATGTGTTGGTGAAGTTGATGAATTGCTCAACCTCCTCGCGGGAGCACGAGGTGGCGCCACGAGGTGGAGCACGAGGTGGCGCCAAGGTAGCCAACAAAGAGACAGGCAGAGCTGGGGCCCATACGTGTGCCCATGGCTACCTCTTTGGTCTGGAGGAAGTGGGAGGATTCAAAGGAGAAATTGTTAAGGGTGAGGACCAGTTCGGCCAAACGAATGAGAGTGTCGGTGGAGGGGTGCTGTTGGGAACGTCTGGCGTTCGAGACACCACCCACGCCCTCCACCTCCTCTAAGACTTCCGTTTCCCCGGCCCCCAACGCCACATCTTCACCATGGATATATAATCCCTCTACACCTCCATCCGCCATGACCAGGGCCTCCAAGCCCTCCGTTTTTTCCTCTCCAGACGTTCCCAACAGCACCCCTCTGGAGGGATTACAAGTTGAAGTTGGCCCTGAATATTTAAATTTATCCACCTTCTCTCTGGGGCCAATCTATTGGTCTATTGGATTCTGATTAGCTGTCAGTAACTCAGCTCTGTGATGTCATTGGCGATAAATGATCTGGGCTGACAGCCAGTACCACGGGGTATGGCACCACACAAAGCGCTTGCAGTCTCTGGGAGCTTCTAAATGAAATTTCTGTGCATTTATCCTCATGCTGCCTCCTGATAACTTCACACTCGTCTGACATCCGTTGCTCTCACTCATTCTGTTGTTCCATTTTCTCGCCACTCTGTTTATCTCACTTCACTTTCTTTCACTCTGTTTATTTCTCTCTCTCACTCTCAGCCTATCTCCGATCATTCTCTTTATTTTCAAGTGGTCAAGTTGGAGAGCTGGTGGACGCATGACGGACTGATTGGCCTCCTTCTGTGCTGTATTAATTCTGAATTTCTCTGACCCACAATAAACACTTTAGGTGCCTGCAGAGACAAGTTGATCCACTGAAGGACACATCGCACAATGAACCATTATCTCTTCCTGTGTTCTGACATGCAGCGACCTCGAAATATCTGCTCAAACAAACAGACTCCTCACATTAAAATTAGCACTCTTCAGACTGCCAGGTCCACTGTGTTCAGTACCCTCTGCCTGCTTGCAGTTGGTCTTCGCTGTACTGGTATTAATCTACAACTCCTCCTCAGTCACTGTAAATGTGGAGCTACTGCTGTGGTTCACCACACGCCTCCCCACGCCCCCAGCCCCCCACGCACACCCACCCCCGCCACACACTAGTTTAAACCATCCTAAGGGACAATGACAATCCTGCCTGCCAAGAGATTGCTGCCATTTCGGATCTGTCCTTTCCTTCTTGTTTAGGTCCTACCGATCCGGGAACCACAATGATCCACATATTGGAGATTGCTGACTGGTCCATCTCGTCCTTCTTGTGCATATCCTATCGACCCGGGAATCCTAATGATCCACATATCAGAAGTGCTGCCTCCCCTATCAGCTCTTAGGCAGTGTAGTTAATTGTGCTATCTTCCTATTTCTAATCTCACTCACACGTGACATATTGTAATGTAGAACATAGAGAACATAGAACAATACAGCACAGAACAGGCCCTTCGGCCCACGATGTTGTGCCGAACATTTGTCCTAGCTTAAGCACCCATCCATGTACCTATCCAATTGCCACTTAAAGGTCACCAATGATTCTGACCCTGCCACTCCCACAGGCAGCGCATTCCATGCCCCCACCACTCTCTGGGTAAAGAGCCTACCTCTGACATCCCCCCTATACCTTACATCCTTCACCTTAATTTTATGTCCCCTTGTCTCCAAATGTCTCCAAAATTCAAATATCCTTTCAACACAACTCCAACAAGGCATTTTCTTTAAAGTGGAAAGGCTTCATAATAAAAAACGTAAGTGTGACGTCAGGTACGTGAGACCACTGAATCAGTCCAATGACCACTGGATCTGATATCTATCCCCGCCACCAAACCTGTTTGACAAGGCATACATATTGACCATCTGTTTGCAGAAGAATGAGGATAAACAGAAGATTAGAAAATGTCAGAGCAGATGGATGTCATTCAACCTGTTTACTCAGCTTTGCTACTCAATTGGATTCGAGTTATTCTGTTCCTTTCAATCGCAGGGTTTTTGCCCAGCATCCACAGCGGGTCAGAAAGTGCCCAGTGTTGTTGTGTGCACAGTCCTGTGAAGGGAGTATCCAGTGCCCGGCAATCCAGTGTGGGGAGTCCCAGGGGTGGCACAAGGAAAGACTGCATGTAGTGACGATGGACTGAGGGACTGAAAGAGATGGAGTGGATATCCAGAGGCACTGCACTCGTAAAGGTGGCCGGGCAACATTCCTAAACACTCAGAGGAACCCGCGAACCACGGCTGCTTTTGCAAAAACCTGTCGCATTTGCTGCATTTCTCCATCGAACAAAAGCAAAAATACTGTATTGTTAGAAATCCGAAGCAAACACAGAGACATACTGTGGAGAGAGAAAAGAGTTAATTTTCCCAATCCAGACACAGGAAGAATGTGCAAAGTCCACACAGAGAGCGCCCAAAGATTGGAATTGAACCGAGTCCCCAGCACTGTGAGGCAGCTTTGCTGTGCCACCATGCAGCCCAATGATGGATAATTGGGGATAGGATAGTTAGAGGCATAGATACTGTTCTCCGTGATCGGGATGGAAAGTTCTGAAGCTTGGGTTGCCTACTTGTTGCTCGGGTTTGGGATATCTCATCTGGGTTGCAGAACTTGGAGCAGGAGGGGAATGATCCAGTGGTCAGGCTCCGCGTAGGTACCAACGACTGGACAAACAAAATTGACAATGAGAAGAGCGACCGGTAATACAGGACTGAACTACTATATCGTAATGCATGCAGTATAAGGAATAAGGGAAACACGCTTGTGACTCATGTACAAATTGGCAGGTACGACATAGCGGGTTTTACAGTGATATCGCTGCAAGAGGATCAGGATTGGGAGTTGAATATTCAAGGATATTCATCCTGCCGAAAATATATGCAGGTGGGCAGAGAGATAGAGTTGTCTAATTATTAAGAATGGAATTGAATCAATGATTAATAATAAGAAATGAAGTAAGGTTAGTTGGTGTAGAAACTGTGTCGGTGCAATTGAGGAATCAAAAAGGTGAAAAAAATGCAGTTGGAGTTATGTACAGGGAGCTGGGGTGCAAGATACACCAGGAACTGGAAAGATCTGCAGGAAAGATAAAATTACAGTGATCACGTGGGATTTTATTATGCAGGTGGACTGGGATTTCAGGGTGGTAGTGGTTCGCAATAAAAGGAATTTGTGGAATTTGTATGAGATGGCTTTTTGGAGCAGCTTGTGTCGGCAGAGGAGATCAGGGGAGCTGAAGGTGAAGGAAATCATAGGAGGCAATGATCATAATATGATTGAATTTACACTGCAATTTCAGATGGAGAAGTTAGAACCAGAAGCAACAGTATGACAGCTGAATAAAAACAATTACAGAGACATGAGGGAGGAGCTGGGTATGATTGACTGGGAGACGGGGCGAGCAGGAAAGGCAGTTCAACAGCAATGACAGGAGATTTTTGAGTAATTCAGGATACAGCAGAGATTTATCCTGAGGAAAAAGAGGAGCTGGGTATAGGAAGGATGCGGCAACCGTAGCTGACTAGGGAAGTCAGGTATAGCATGAAAACAAAATATAAAAGCAAAGTAACTTTTTACTCGTTACGTTAACAATGTCGATAAGGGAATTGAGGGCACTCTAGCTAAGTTTGCAGATGATGAAAAGATAGGCAAATGGACAGGTCGTATTGAGGAGGTGGAGAGGCTGAAGAAAGATTTTGACATGCAAAGAGAGTGGCAAATGCATTCCAATGTTGGAAAGTATGAAGTCGTGAACTTTGGCACGAACAATAGAGGCAGGGTCTATTTTCTAAATGGGGAGAAAGTTCAGAAATCTGAAGTGCAAAGGGACTTGGGAGTTCTCGTGCAGGGTTCTGTCAAGGTAAGCTTGCAGATTGAGGCAGTAGTTAGGAGGGCAAATGCATTTATTATTGATGACATTTATTACGAGATGAATTGTATATAAAATAGGTTGTTTACATCTCTGGTCATACCACATTTGGAGTATTGTACGTAATTTTGAGCCCCATTTCTCAGGAAGGATGTACTGAGTCTGGAGTGTGTTCACAAGATCTTCACGAGAATGGTCGTAGAAATGAAAAGCTTATCGTATGAGGCATGTTTGAGGAGTCTGGGTCTATACTCAGTAAAGTTTAGACGGATGAGAGGGATTGTAACGGAAGCATGCAAAATACTGAATGACCTGGATAGAGTGGATAATGATAAGATGTTTCCATTGGACGAGGACCCGAGAACTCAGCCTTAGATGAAAGGGAACACCTTTTAGAACAGTGATAAGGAGAAATGTCTTTAACCAGAGAATGGCGAATCTTTGAAATTTATTGCCACATATTGCCAGGACAATGGTAATATTTGCTTATCCAGGGGATCAAGAGGTACAAGGAGAAGGTCGGAGAGTGGGTCAGAGAAAACTGTCAGCGATGATTGAATGGCGGAGCAGACTCGATGGGCTAACTGGCCTAATGTCTGCTTCTTTGTCTTATCGACTTATGGTTTAATCCTCAAGGAGGCAACTTGCATCTCTGAGAAGATGGATTCATGTTCTTCATGAATGTCAGTAGCTGTTGGGAATAGTTAACTGCTTTAGAATGAAGGTATTATGGCTGCTGTCAGGGTGGTGGATAATATGATATTCAGTGCATGATCACACACCCACTGCCCTGTATTAATGTGGGGAGGGTTTATTCTAAACCTGGAAGTCTCTGTCTCTGTCAATCACCGTGGAAAGTGCGGGTTGGGGTGGAAGGGCGCAACATCGTCCCAAGCACTTAAACTATCCAACATCATGCATCCTGAGTGAAACAATATTCATGGAATCTACGACCTTCTCATTGTCTGTTTAAAATATAAGGAGTGATTGTCCATCCCACTCAATCACTCCCAAAGGTTAATCTGGTGGAACCCCTCTTCATTCTCCTGTGGTAAGGAGCTCACACCTTATGAAGGAGAGAAAATCTGCTCACAATGACCCAAATACTGCCTCAACAACACTCTCAGGTTTCTTCGCAATAATTCCTTTCCCTCACTTAGCTGGCTCCGTTTCTTTTCCGTGAAATAGAAAACTATTCAATTACGATGCACTGTCACTGATTAAAAATTTAAAACATCCTTACATCTGTAGGTCAGCATCAATAAAGCGACCACAGGAGGGGCCTATCGAGATGGACATCACTCTCGGCGAGAGACTCAATCACAAAGAATCCATCTAAAACAGTGAATGGCCACCTACCTGAATGGGAATCAGCTGCAGGAATTTAGGATAGAGGCAGAGGAAGGGAGGTATCTTTCCTTTTGATCTGCCATCACGGGATGTGTGCAGACCTGATCAGGCCAGCATCTTATGCCGATCTTGAACTGAATTGTTAGTTCAGGTGTTTCACATCACAGTAAATAGTAAAACACAGTGCTGTGGGTTTGCAGTCGCATAGAGACCTGACCAGGGAAGGATGACCCACTGCTTTCTCTAATGAGCATGAGGCAAGCCGATATCAACAGATTATTATTCTCTGGCTCTAGATTACAAGCCAATGGTGTGACACCATACACTGTCTTCCCATCTTTCAGATTTTGTACCGAGAACAAGTTAAACATCTCAAGTGCAATTATTTTGCAATGGACTTGGAGTAAGAAGCGCCTTGAAACAGCTGTATCCAGAATTAACAAATGCACAAAGTATGGTTTATTTAGGAGTTGCACTGAGACTGAGGAGTAGATTGGACGTCATAATGGTGGTACTGGAAATGACTGGTGAGTGCGGAGGGTATGGAGATGTAAACTGTGCAGGAGAAAATTAATCAAGGAAATTGAGAACAGTCTGTTTCTTCCTCACATATTGGTGAGAAATTTGTATTGAGTAATTTGCTAGTTATAATTTCTAAGAATTGAATCTTTTATTGGAAATGAAAACGTTGACTAGCACCTTTCCAAAATTTACATATCATGAACATCAATTCAGTTCAGACCGTTTCACTAGACCGCTCGAGTGACTTACCAGAAACACCAACTATAGCAAGGATAGGATAGTAACTAGCTTGAATAACGATCAGTACATCTTCAATCCACGATGCTAAAGATATCCAAGGCTGAGAAAGCCAGAAAAGACCATCGGATAAACCTCTGTCCATTGTTGGAAATTTTCAGTCTAATGTTCACAGATTCTGATCCAGTGTTGGAACATTCTAGTCTAATGCTATCAGTTTCTGATCTCTCTCAGAAGCAGCAGTTCCCTGTTACTGGTGTAGGTGATCCTCACGCTCATACGATGGGATAAAACACTGAAAGCATTCCTTATTCATAGAAGAGAGAAACTCTCTAGGGACGCAAAGGATCCATGGAGACTGACATAATCACAAACGCTGAATAAACAGCTCAGTTCATCCCTTTCAATTCAATACTATTTCATTAAAATTCAAAATAACTTTGAACATTCGTGCATTCTGGGTGTGATATGTGAGTGTGACTGAAGGAAGGAATGTTGAAGATGGAAGATTGATTGTGTGTAATCATTTAGTCTGCCTTGGATATGGAAATGATGCCAGAGGTTTAACAGAACATAAACATGCTTCTCTGCTCATAAATGGAGAAACAAATCCTGTAACTGCAGATCAGTCATTGCAATATTCAGATTGTTATTCCCGAATCGGAGAGGGTTGGTGTGGGTCATGTTGTTGATGTTATCGATGTAAAGAAACTGTGACGATGTATCACTTACTGAACTTCATTTATATTGTGGGGAAAAGAGAGAAGATGGCGAGGATTCGGGGACATGGCTGTTCAGTCCTGGCAGAGGAACAATGATGTTCCCCAATCAATAGCATTCGAACGTTACTGTTTATAACTCATATGAAGAACAGATACAAGAATACATCTACAATGAAGTATTAACAGTGACAATATTAATGAAATGCATTTATGCGAGACAAAATTCAGAGACAAAATGATTTTCTGTACAGGCCGAAATATGCAAACTACAAAGGGATAGGTTGTTAAAATGCACTCCTGATATGGAGCTATATAAATTGAAATGTGGATAACATAACTATGGAAGTGGTGTGCAATATTTATCAATCATTATTTGATCCACAGCTGAGATCCTGATTTCCCCTTTGTCAGTGTAATGGAAAATTAACAAAATTAACATTTTCTGTGAAACCTGAAAGAGAATGCTATGAAAAATTTGAAACTTTTCTGAACTTTGCTAATAGTTTGCTGAATTCTGCAGTCGAGGAGACAGCTTGTCTTTGCTGAACATTTTAAACATTCAACCTGGTCTGGCGAGGAGTCGAATTCAGCAAAAAAGAAAAAAAAACATAACGACAGTTATTTCCACGGCAAAGGAATGAGAAAATAAGAACTCGAATATTTCACAGCCCTTGTCCTTGAGCGTGTGATAAGAATAGTATAACAGGAATATATGAATTTTGTTCAGGGTCCGAACCCAAGGCGTTTTTTTTGCCAAGTGTATTGGTTCCCTGCAGTGGTTAAAAATAAAGCTTTTTATTTGCTCTTGCTAGCATCTGAGTCCAGTCAGTTCAATTTCATGACAGTAAACGTGGGGGCTCATCCAGGATCCCGCGTTTAGGTAAGATTGTGAAGATTCCCAGGAGGCGCAGGCGGCAGCGCCTTCAAGGTCCTTCACACCATCTCGAGTACTGAAGTGTCCCCTTTGCGTGAGAGGACTGCAAATCTGTGGATTGCGCCATAGCCTGGGGTTCGAATCGAATAGGGTCGGGGTAAGAGCCGTCGCTTTAGTAATCCTATGGAGAGACTCATTCTAAGAGAATAAATGAATCAGGAAGAGGTTTCAGTAAACTCTCGCACGGTATTCGAGCAAAAACCAAGGGAAAGGATTGCCGTCTGTAGAGTGGTTAAGAGACAGCAGGTTTAAGGTGGTTTTAGACTTGGAACCAACACTGGCTGAGTTTGACTCGCCAAAGACATACCGGGTACGTGATTTCTTGGTTTACAAAAAAAGGGATTGTGGCGGACACGCCTAATGCGAGAGGAGACCGCCAGAGGTAAAAGCAAGTCAAATGTTAAAAAATAAAGGTAACGTGAAGAGCTGAACACTTTTCTAATAACGCTGAAAATAATCTTCAGCAAGACCAAACAAAACGAGGGTTAACAGAGGACTTGGAATGGCCAACCAATAATGCAAGTATATGTTAAATAATTACGGCCCAGAGTTTGTAAAGTAGTTAGAATTGTGGATCAAGGAATGTGGGTTTAGTAAAAGGCAGTTGGAAGTACTGAGGTCACGGTTGGAGGAGAGAGAGTAGGAGAAACGGAAGGGGAAAATAGTACCTGTAAATTGGAGCGTTTATAAAATGTGGAAGGCTGAGGCCGATATCAGAGAAAGGAAATCTCAAGTAAATATCATACCAAATACGCATACAGACGCTACAGCACATGCAGGCATGTGCAGAAAACAACCGAATGAAGCTGAACAGTGCCTTAATCTGTTTCAGATCCTGACATTGACGGCTACCCTCCCAGACCAAAAGCCCCCCGTCGAGCTCTGCCTGGTGAAGATCCCAATTTAGCGACAGCCGCTTCAGAATCTGCTGAATCACTGATTGCATACCATACCCCCAACCAACTGAAGCAAGAAGCGATCACCCCATGACGAATGATGAGTCAGGCAGTGAGAGTATTGGCGTATGATCATCTTACCAGGTAGTTCTGCACGCACCAATGGTTGAAGTTCCAGGTCCAGAAGCGTGCCCAGTGTTGGTCCACCGACCATGGACCATGAAAGATTTCGGAAATGCCTCTGGGCATTTGCCTGACCCACGCGAAATTGGAGGTGATAAGTTCACCAAAGAAGTGACGAAGTTCTGTACCGAGTTCCATCCCACATTGCATGCGATGAGACCTGTCTTGGGATGAAAGCTGGGTGCTGATGTCACCAAAATCAAGTATAACTGGCCAGCCATAAACGTCCATGGCAGATCAACTGACCCGCAAGTGGAAGAAAACGGGGACATTAATGCTTGTGTTGCAGCGCTGGCAACCGCCTGTAAGGAAGGCATTCTCAGTGCAAATGGACATGACCAAAATTGCAATGTGTAAACAATGAGAAGGTGATACAGTGTCCCAGTACCTTACGCACCTCGCTGAAGTCCATAACACCAATAGTAGACTGAGGCCACACACCGTATGAAGCACACCTGTGGAACAACTTCATCAATGGAATGAAGGACGAAATAGTGATAAAGGTAAAAGACACATATATTACCTGGGACACGGGAAAGCTGAATTTGATAGAACAACATGTGATACATGCTGAACAATTGCTTACCCAGGAGAAGGATAGTTGGAAACGAAAGAAGGAACAGCAAGCACATAAAGCTCAGCTTACTATGATGCACATGGTCACCCAGCTGTTGGAGGGAGATACTGCAGGAAAAGAGAGAGACAGAGAGGAAGGCTGCGGAAGAGGAAGAGAAAGGGGTCGCGGGAGAGGCGCCTGCAAAGGTAGATCTGGTGGGTGCTTTATTTGCGTATCAGTGAACCACTGGGTGTGACAGTGCCCGCACAGACAGCCTCAATCGTCCCTGGAGGCTGGACAGCAGGGTGACTGAGAGGGGAAGGCTGAGGTGGAGGTGGGCAGCCCACGAGGTACAGGTAAGCCTCCGTCCTTAATGCTTGGCAATGAAGACTCGATTAAGCTAATCACTTCGACTAACCTTATTGGCACTGAGACATGTCCCACCTCGATATTGAGCTCTGAGTTTGCGAAATGTGGACAATATGTTCATTCTAACAATGATTCCTATAAGTCGATGCCTACCTCTATGTTTTATGTGGAAGTTACACCAGTTACTTTTTCTGGTAGACACAGGGTCAGCATTTTCAGTCATTAAATCAAGCCAGTTCAGAGAGTCAACGCCATTAAAGTTGAATGGAAGGTTTCTGAACTCAATGGGTGCATCAGCAGTTGTGCTACGAGAGAGATTTATGGCACCGCTGCAGAACAGAATACCCGTTAAAACCTGAGGCTTTAGCAGGGATTACTCCAGTCTTTGAATCCCCCTTTTCAAGCAATAACTCTGTTGTTCCGCGCACCTCAAATGTTCCTAACCCCTGTACTATATTAGATCAAATTCCACCGGACAGTAAATGGTTCTTTGCTGTGGATTTAGCAAATGCCTTCTTTATTGTATCAGTACACCCAGATAGTTAATTCTGGTTTGCTTTTTGATTCAAAGAGAAATCATATACCTTCACATGACTTTGTCAAGTTTACTGTGAGTCCCCCACCATTTCCAATGAGGCTCTATGCAGGAGTCTGGAGACTTTTGTTTTAATCCTGGAGTCAGCGCTTCTGCAGTGTGTTGATGATTGCTTGATAGCAGCATAAACTACACCTACATTGGGGATTCCAAATCCAAACAAGCCTTTTGTACAAACGATAGATGAGAAGCGTGGCTGCATGACATCTGCGCTTTTGCAGGATTATAGGGGAACGATTGAGGCCAGTAGCTCATTTTTCAGCTAAACTAGACCCCGTAGCGGCAGGATTGCCTCAATGCCTGCGAGCCGTGGCCGCAGCTGAAAAGGCTGTTGTAGCGTCCAGGGACATATTCGGCTATGGTGAATTAATCCTACTGGTCCCACATGCAGTATACTTACTGCTTTCCGAGCAAAAGACAGCGCACATGTCGGCAGCTCTTTAGCTCAGATACATTACTGTATTTTTGGAGACGCCTGACATTACAATAAAGAGATGTAACGTCCTTTACCCTGCTCGACTTTTACCCACAGAAGGAGACAGATACCCACATGATTGTGTTGCTGTAACAAATGAAATTTGCAGCCCTAGACAAGACGTGCAGGATTCTCCACGTCAGAATCCGAATATGGAGGTTTTTGTGGAAGGGTCAACATTCAGGAGCAAGGAGGCAGGCCAGAAATGTGTTGGATATGCTGTAATGCCTACCCACGAGGTAGTCAAAGTGGAATCATTCCTTTCTCATCATTTGCCTTGACTGAGGCATGCAAATTGGCTGAGAGAAGGACAGTGAATATTTGCACCGACAGCAGATATGCTTCGGGGTTATACATGATTTTGGAACCCTTTAGAAACACAGGGTCTTCTTGACCTCCACCGGAAAGCCCATCACACACCGTGACCTGATTTCTGACCCCCTGGAAGTGGTCCTATTGCCCAAATCAATTTCTGTATGTAAATTTGAACCCGACACAAAAAATAACTATTCTACTTCTTAAGGCAATGCGACGGCAGACTCAGCAGCCGCGAAGTGATCAGTTTGACATGTGTATGACAAATATTTGCACCCCAACAGCAGACGAACGGGAGTTACAGTCACAGGCAACGCTCGAGGAGAACCGTGAGTGGACAAGGCCAGTGTGCAGAAAGGGGAGGGGTGTGTTTTGGCCCTAATGATAAAGCCTGTCTACAACAATCATTATTTCCATTCTATGCCAAACTGACACACAGTACGGACCATGTGTTAAAAAGGGGGATGTACGACAGTATTTTGGCACACTGATACACTCAGGGATTTACTCATTAATCCCAGAAATATTATGAACGATGTGTTATCTGTGCTACTAATAATGTGGGGAGGGGATTACAGATGAGACAAGCAGCAAGCCCTCAATCCTAAAGACACTTTGATCATTTACAGATGGATTTCTTTGAACTAACTCCAAGCGGCGGGAACGTGTATTGTCTGATTATTGTTGATATGTTTTCCAAATGGTTGGAAGCGTTATCCATGTCAAAACAGGATGCCAGTGCCTAGGTTTTTCTAACTGAAATAATTCCACGATGGGGCATCCCTGAAAGCCTTTGTAGTGACAAATGGACACCATTTATCAGTAATGCCTTGCAGCAGACCAGTAATTATTTGGGAATAAACATGCGACAACACTGTGCCTACCACCCAGCTTTTTAAACATTCAACCTGGCCTGGTGAGCGATCGAATTCAGCAGAAAAAGCTGAGAAAACATAAAGACAGTTAGGTCCATGGCAAGGGGATGAGAAAATAAGAAGTCGAATGTTTCCCAGCCCTTGTCCTTGAGCGTGTGATAGGAAAAGCATAAAAGGAATACGTAAATTATGTTCAGGGCCCATACACAAGGCGTTTTTGCCAAGTGTATTGGCCCCATGCAGTGGGTAAAAATAAAACTTTTTCTTTGCTCTTGTTAGCATCTAAGTCCAGTCAGTTTAATTTCCACGACAGTCAGTGATCCACCTGACTGAGATTCTCTGGACCAGTCTCTCACACAGTAGGGGGTGTTATCATTTCCTGCTGTTCTTGGCATAGTCAATTTTTCTTCTCCATGTATCTTCTCCATGATACTAATCTATTGGCCGAATGGATTTTGTTTAGCTGTCAGTAACCTAGCTCTGTGAAATTATTGGGAATAAGAGATCTGGGATGATAGCCAGTATCAGCACACTGCTCACAGTGTATGACACCCAGACAAAGGGCTTGCAATCCAGAGGTATTTCTAAATAAGACTTCTAACTTCTGTCTGTCCATATCTATCCCCCCTTCATGCTGTCTTCTGATCTATCTAACTTCACCCTCATTTAACCCCTTTTCATCTCCCACTCAGTTTGTCGCTCCCCTTTCTATTCTCTCCCAATTTATCTCTCTTCACTTTCTTTCTCACACAATTTATCTCCACACACTCTCTCTAGCTCCAATTGGGCCGTTGGAAAGCTTGTGATCCCACGATGGGCTGACTGACTCCCATTTGTGCTATGATAATTCCGCGGTTCTCTGACCCACAATAAGTATTTTCGGTGTCTGGACAGACACGCAGGTCCAGTGACAGGTACAGTGCACAATTACCATTATCTCTTCATGTTCTTCTCTGATGTCCAGCTGCCTTGACATGTCTATTCAAACAAAACAGACAGAATCAAATTCGAGCAGTCGGGATGACTTTCATCACCGTGTATTTCAATCAGGATTTAATGAAAGATGAGGTTCCTGAATAACATAACAATGATAGAAAAACAGAAAAACACAATGAATAGCAGTTGAGTACAACATGTGGTTCCAAGTAGGCCCCATGGTATTACCGCGAGATTATCAATCCAGAAAATCATCTCCGGTTCTGTGTACCCAGGTCCGAATCCCACCACTGCAGATGGTGGAAATTCAATTCAATAATTTAAAAATATCCCTGGAATTAAGAATCTACCTATGAGAATGAAATCGTTGCCGATTGTCAGAAAAATCCATGTGGTTCACTGATATCCTTCAATGAAGGAATCCTCCATTCCTCACCTGGACTGGCGACCGTTGACTCCAGACCCAAAGCAATGTGATTGACTCTCAATCGCCCCTGAAATGGTTTAGCGAGTCATTCAGATGTGCTACAAAATCTCAAAGAAATTAAACCGGATGTATTGACCTGGATAACGGAAAATTGAACGTTAGAAACATCATTGTCGAGCCTGCAAAGTCCTCCTTACTAACAAATGATTACTCGTGCCAAAATTCGGAAAACTCTTTAACAGACAAGTCAAATAACAGTCTGACTCACTGAATTTTACCTTACAGATATAACCCAGACAGCACCATCACCATCCCTGGATATGTCCTGTCCCAAAGGCAGGTACGATCCAGCACAGGAGGCAGCTCAGTGCGATACAGTGGGGCGGTAGATGCTCTGGGAGTCCCTGTAACTTGTAACCTCATATACCCAGCATTTCAACCACTCAACCATTACCATCAACCAATAGGATTAACCCTGGTTCAAAAGGGAGTGCAGGAGTGCAAGCCAGGGGCAGAACCAGGCATACATAAAAATAAAATGTTAATTTGCTGAAGCTTCCAAAGAGAAACTTTTGCATGCCAAGTAGCATAAAAAGCAAAGAGCAGACAGAGCTAAGCGATCCCAGAACCAACGCATCTAATTTAAGCTCTATGATTCTGCCAATCTGATCGTGAATGGTGGTAGACGATGAAAGAACTCACCGGATTAGGAGGCTCCACAAATATCCCCAGCCACAGTGAAGGAAGGGCGCAGCATATCAGTGCAAAATATAAGGCCGAAGCTTTCACAGAATTCTTCAGTCAGAAGTTTCGAGTGATGATCCATTTCGGTCTCCTCCCGTGGTCCCCATCAATACAGCGGTATTCAGCAAATTCGATTGACTGGTCTCAAGAAACGGTTGAAGGCACTGGATACTGCAAAGGCTATGGGCCCTGACGACATGCTGACAATAGTCCTGAAGACTTGTGCTCCAGAACTTCCCGCTCCCCTAGCCTAGCTGTTCCAGTATGGCTACAATCCAACAATGGGGAGAAAAAAAACTGCTCAAGTGTGTTCTGTACAGAAAAAGCAGGACAAAGTCAACCCAGCCAAATACCACCTCATCAGTCTACTCCCCATTATCTGTAAAGTGATGGAAGGGGACATCAACAGTGCTATCAAGCACCACCTGCTCAGCAATAACCTGCTCAGTGACACACAGTTTGGGTTCCACCAGTGACACTCAGCTGCTGACCTCATTACAGCCTTGATTCAAACATAGAAAAAGGAGCTGAATTCCAGCCCTTGACATCAAGGCTACATTCTTTCAAACGTTGCTTCACGAAACCCGAGCAAAAAGGGTATTGGCGGCCAATACTCCACTATTGGAGTCATACCTGACAGATAGGAAGTTGGTCATTGTTGTTGGAAGTCAGTCATTTGAGCTCCAGAACATTTCTGCAGTAGTCCCTCAGGGTAAAGTGGATGTAGGTTTGCTCGCTGAGTTACAAGTTTCATTATCAGACATTTCATCACCAGAGAAGACAACACCTTCAGTGACTCTCCGGATGAGACCTAAATCCAAGCATCTTCAGTTGTTTCATCATGTCCTTCACGCCATCATAAGGTCAGACGTGTGGATATTCGACAATGACTGTACAATGTGCAGCACCATTCGCAAATGCTCAGATATAGAAGTAGTCCATGCCAAAATGCAACAAGATCTGGACCCTCTCCATTTGCACCACACAGATGCCAGACAATGACCATCACCAATAATTAACAATATAACAACTTGGTATTTTGCAGCATTACCATCACTAAATTCTCCACTATCAATATTCTGGGGGTTATCATTGATCAGAAACTCAACTGGACTCACCACATAAATATAAGAGCAAATCAGAGGCTAGGAATACTGCGCGAGTAACTCACCTCCTGACTTCCTAAAGCCTGTCGATCATCTAAAAGGCACAAGTCAGGAATGAGATGGAATTCTCCCACTTGCCTGAATGAGTGCAGACCCAACAACATTAAAGAAGCTTGACACCATCCAGGACAAAACAGTCCATTTGATAGGCATTACATCCACAATCATTCACTCCCTCCACCACTGTCGCCCAGTAGCAGAAGTGTGTGCTATCTACAAGACACAATGCAGAAATTCCCCAAAGATCCTCAGACAGCATCTTCCAATTCCATGAATACTTACATCTGGAATGACAAGGCCAGCATATTTATGGGAATGCCACCACCTATACATTCACTTCCGAACCAATCAACATCCTAATTTGGAAATATGTCGCCGTTCCTTCACTGTTACTGGTAGAAACCCTGGAATTCCCTCCTTCATAGCATTGTGGGTCAACACACAGCAGGTGGACTGCAGCGGTTCAAGAAGGCAGCTCAGCACCACTTTCTCAAGGAGGCAACGAGGGACAGACAAGAAATGGTGGGCCCATCCAGCGATGCCCGCAGCCAAAAAAAAATTAAAAATAGTTCCAAGTTGAGCATCTCGATGGAGCATGTTATCTGATTTGAACACGAACAGGAAAACAGTGTTTCTTATACAGAATATTATAGACGTTTCTGTTATTAGATGGGTGTTCAGTGTTCGATGACATATTGTTGCCATGTGCTGTGAAAAATTGCATTTGTTTGGTCAAATTCAACAACACTGGCATAACAGGATCGATCCTTCGAAAATACCAGACTGAAAATGACTGTCATCGGAGAGACAATGTACTCCCGCCAGATGAGACTCACAGATAGCTGTGTATATTCAATGTTTAATGGACTACTGGCCAACACTGAATCCTCCCATCGACCATCTCACAGGGGTTACCATTGAACAGAACTTGAAGTCAAATCAACATACAAATACAAGGGTTACAAGAGCTGCTCAGAGACTTACAATTCTGCACTGAATAATCGACCACATGACCATAAGAGCATGAGATATTGATATAGATTGAGGCCATTCAGCCCATTCGTTCACTCTGAAACTGTACCATTTTGTCATAGTCTCTATAACTACTAGACATATCTTCTACACACTGACTGTCTCAATCTTTGCAGTAATCAATCAGTTTCTATCAGATGCCTCGCCTCCCATTCTTCTAAATTCCATCGAGTACACACACTGCCGCTCATGACAAGCCACCATCCCCAGGATGGATCACCTCCAACACCAACTGATCTTTCCCCAGAGATAGCGCCCAAAATAGCTCCCAATATTCCAAATGCCGATTGACCATTGCCCATTACATTCTCAGCGGCATGCCTCCTCTCTTGTAATCTAGGTTCCATGAAATGAATGCTAACATTGCAATTGCTTTCTTAACTGCCAAATGAACCTGCACAATAACCATAACAGAGGGCGAGTGCTTCAAAATCCTTTTTATGCTTCAGATTTAATGGATCCTATTAGAACATAGTGTCTGTCTCTAGTTCGCCTACCAAAGTGCATAATATCACACATTCCCATATTGTATTCCATCAGCCACTGTCCAAGCTTTCCTGCAGCCTCCCCACTTCATGAATATTGCCTGCCCATCCAAACATCACTGTATCTTCTCCAAGCTTAGCAAAAACGCCCTCAGATCCTTTGTTCAGGTGGTTCATGTAAATGGCACTTCCTGACTCCCTAAGGACTGTCCACCACTGAAAAGGCACAGCACTCAAGGTGGTTGACTCCATTCAGATTCAAGCAGTGAGTTGACTGGAATTATACCTGTAATATCTTCACTCCCTGCACCACTGACACCCAGTAGGAGCACACCCTGTCCCCGATGTGTTGTGAATTTACCCCGTTATGGTGACAAAGGACTTGATGGCGCACAATCCCAATTTAATGATGTCACTCTGTCTCAACACTAACTGTGTGCTGCTCACAACAACCAATGTCGCTGTGTGTTGATGATGACGGAGGGATGTGGTGGAGGGAATGTCTATGATGAATGACTGTGTGACTGCCAGCGTGAAACCTGCCCCGCCAGCCTTGGATGTACCTGTGCCCGCTGTCACACTGCAGGCATGATCAGTCTTCCTGCAGGTCAAGTCAAGGAAAGCAACAGGATTGGAGATAGTTTCCGGCTGAGCACTCAGATCCTGTGAGGACCAACTGGCAGAGGTATTCACAAACATCTTCAGCCTCTCCCTCCTGAAGCTGAAGTCCCAATCCACTTCAAGAAGCCCACCATGATACTTGTAAGTGAGAAAGCACATGCAACGTTCCTTAATGACTACCGCCCAGTGGCTCTGACCTCAATAAACATGAAGTGCTTTGAGACGCTGGTTGTGGCCCACATCACCTCCAGTCTCCCAGCCTGACCTGCTGCCTATAATGTGCCGGGTCCACAACGGATGCCATATACCGAGTCCTGCCCTCATCACTGGGACATCTGGACAACTAGGATACCTACACCAGACCCCTGGTCATTGACTACAGCTCCACCTTCAACATCATTATCCCCTCCAGATTTATCTCAATACTCCGTGACCTTGATCATGGCTCCACCCTCTGCAACTGGATCCCCCGGTTTCTGACACACAGACCACAATCTGTGAAGATAAGTTTCTGCACATTCTCCACAACAAAACACAACGCTGGAACTCCCAGAGGATGTGTTCTCAGCCCCCTCTTGTACTCCCTGTGCACCCACAGCAGTATCCTCAGCCCCCTACTGAACTCCCTGCATTCCCACGGCTATGCCCTCAACCACCTACTGTACTCCCTGTATACCCACAGCTGTGTCTCAGCCCCCTACTGTACTTCTTGTACACCCATGACTGTGCCCTCAAACTCCTACTGTACTCCCTGTACACCCAAGGCTGTATCCTCAGCCCCGTACAGTACTCCCTGCATACCCATGGCTCTGTCCTCAGCCCCCTACTGTACTCCCTGTTTACATGCAGCTACGCCCTCAGGCCCATACCAACTCCCTGTACACGCACAGTTGGCTCTCAGCCTCCTACTGGACTGCCTGTATACCCATGGCTGTGCCCTCAGCCCCCTACTGTACTCCCTGTGCACACACGGATGTGCCCTCAGCCCCCTACTGTACTCCCTGTACAACCACGGCTGTTTCCTCAATTCCCTACTATACTCCCTGTACTCCCATGGTTGTGACCTCAGCCCACTACTCTACTCCCATGGCGGTGTCCTCACCCCCCTACTGTACTCCCTGTACTCCCATGGCTGTGTCCTCAGTCCCCTCCTGTACTCCCTGGACACCCACGGCTGTGTCCTCAGCCCCCTACTGTACTTCCCGTACACCTACAGCTGATCCCTCAGCTCCCTACTGTACACCCCATGCACCAACGGCTGTACCCTCAGCTTTGTACTGTACTCCCCTACACCCACGTCTGTGTCCACAGCCCCCACTATACTCCCTGTACACCTACAGCTGTGCCATCAGCCCCCTACCGTACTCCATGTACATCCATATCTGGGCCCTCAGCCCCCTATTGTACTCCCTGTACACCCACGGCAATGCCCTAAGCCCCCTACTGTACCCCCTGTACTCCCATGGTTGTGTCCTCAGTCCCCTACTGTACTCCCTGTACTCTCATGGCTGTGTCCTCAGCCCCCTCCAGAACTCTCTGTACACACACGGCTGTGTTGTCAAATTCCAGCCACAAGTTCGCTGATGACACCACAAAATCAGGACGGATATCAAACTACAATCAGTCAGAATACTAAAAGGAGATTGAGAACTTGGTGGCATGGTGTAATGGTAATAACTCTCTCAAATTCGGCAATAGTAAGGAACTGATAATTGACTTCAGAAAGAAAGGAGAGGAACACGCCGTCATCTACATCAATGGTTGAGGAAGTACAGAGCATCAACTCCCTCGGAGTGACAATAACTGACAACCTACCCTGGTCTTCTTGCATAGGTGTGACCGTAAAGAAGATTCAACAACGCCGCTCCTTCCTCAGGTGGCTCAGGAAATTCAGCATGTACTACTTCTGCAGATGCACCATTGTGAGTGTACTGTCCGGGTGCGTAATGGCTTCACACATCAATGCTCTGCCCAGGACCATAGGAAACTTCAGAAGGTTGTGTTCACAGCCCAGACTATGACGGACTCCAATCTCCCAACATTGACTGTATTTACACGGCTTGTTGCCGCAGAAAGACTGCCAAAATCTATCCCAGGTTACTGAGGGAAGGGAGAGAGGAAATAGCTGGGGCCTTAACAGATATCTTTGTAGCATCCGTGAACACAACTGAGGTCCCGGAGGACTGGAACGTTGCTAATCCCCTTGTTTGAAAAGGGTAGCATTAATAATCCAATTAATTATAGACCAGTGAGCCTGTCATCAGGGGTACGGAAGCTGCGAGAGAAGATACTGAGGGATAGGATCTATTCTCATTTGGATGGAAATGGTCTTATCAGTGAGAGGCAACATGGTTTTGTGCAGGGAAATCCATGTCTTACCAACTTAATAGAAGTCTTTGTGGAAGTGACAAAGTTGATTGATGAGGGTGGGGCTGTACATGACATGTACATGGACTTCAGGAAGGCATTTGATAAGTTTTTCCATGGTTGGGTTATGGAGAACGTGAACTCACATAGTGTTCAGGGTGTGCTGGCTACAAGGATAAAGAACTGGCTGGGCAATAGGGGACAAAGCGTAGTAGAGGAAGGGAGTTTCTCAAAATAGAGAACTGTGACCAGTGGTGCTCCATTTGAGATGTTTCTGGAAAGATACATGAATGGGCCGGGAGCAAAGGGATACAGACCTTCGAAAATAGGCAACGGAATTAGATAGAGGATCTGGATTGACGCAGGTTTGGACCGCCGAATGGCCTGTTACTGTCCTGGAATTTTCTCAGTTCTAACATTATCAAAGACCCATCATATGCCTGTAAAGATCTCCCACAACCTCTTCCATCAGGCTAAAAGATACAGAAGCTTGAAAACATAGGTCAGCTGCTTCAGTAACAGCTTCTTCCTGGCTGTTATTAGATTGATGAATGGACTCTCTAATATCAGATAATGCTGATCTTGTACATGTTGATCTCGCCTAGCGCACACCATGTGCACCGCAACCTATTTGCCTCTCAAATATGTTTTACAGCCATCGTTCTGTACATTCTTGCTTAGTATGATCTGCCTGAACACCTTGGTACAGATCAAAGTAAATCCTGACCTCCCTCCTTCCAGCTCCCACCAGTGCTCACTCCCAGGTCTCTCCGGTCCTCATCCACAGTTTCTCCCATTCCCCCAGGTCCCCGTGACTCTATCCCCAGCTCTCCGTATACTTTGTCTCTCACTGTTTCTCTCACACTGTCTCTTTCCTTGTGTTTTCCTTTTCCCTGTCTTCTGTTTCTTCCCATGACATTATCTCCCTTGCTCCCTGTCCGTGTGACTCTTTGTTACCTTGATTTTTTCCGATCTCTCTTTGCCAGATTGTCCATCAGTTTCCCTCGCTGTGTTCTCTCTCTCCTTCCCTTCGTGTCTGTCTCTTTCTCCAGCATTGTGATGTTGATGGCTTCTCTATTAGTTTGACGCAGGTGATGGCTCATTGGTTCAATGTTGGCAGTACAATTAACTCAACTGAGTTTTGGAATCGTGGTCATAATGTAAGTTTATCGGTTACATTTAAATTGTTGTCAAAACAGCAACCAGAACGTGGGTATCCATTTAACAGCCAATTGTTCCATCTAACTATTTTGGAACCGCCCGTCTGCCAGTGCTCAGTATACGGGCAACTCAAAGCTTTCTATGCACGTGCATAATGGACTTACATGGCAACTGATCTGCCCAAGACCATAAGAAACTACAGACGGTTGTGTGAACAGCCCAGACCATCACGGAAGACAACCGTCCATCCATTTGTACTTGTCATTGTCGCAGAAAGGCTGGCAACATCAAAGTTCTCTCCCAAACCGGTAATGATCTCCTACAACCTCTTCCAACAGGGAGGAGACACAGAGGCTTGGAAACATGAACCAGGATACTCAGGAGAACTTCCTTCCCAACCATTATTCGACTGACGAATTGACATCTCTAACTTTTCATATAATATTAATCTTGCTAAATTAGATCTTGCTTTGCCCACTTCCTGTGAAGCTGTAACCTTGTATGCCTCACTCTGTCTAAGTACCCTATGATCTCTGTTTTCTTGTTTACCACCATGTGCCTGCACTCTTCGCAAAACAATTCTTTCCATTGTACATTTGACTACATTAAATCCAATCAAATCAGATCAAACACGTGGATTACAGTGGCTCAACGGCTTATTTAGGGCAACTGGGAAAGTGAACTAACGCTGGCTTAGTCGGTGATACCCATATTCCATTAATGAATATAGGAAGATGACCACACTCTGTGAAGACAGGGGTATCAAATCGAGTTAAACATGATCTTAGATTAATACAAGTTTCCCCCCTATCTGTAAGTGGAGTGTTTCTATGATATGGTGTAAAGAGCAGTACCACTGATTTATATGGGAAAAAATTCGCCTTTCTTCGTAAAAGTGAAAATCCTCTTCGGATTTCTTTTGGTTAGCGAAACAAGGCAGTAATGTAGGTCATTCGGGAAGGGAAGTGTTGAAAAGTGAACTTTTGAAAAGCGGGTGATATCTGTATCTAAGTGAGCACGATATTCAGGAAGATGGGATAAGCGAAAAATAAATGAGACGAATCTTACATATTATTTCCAGCCCAGCTGATCATCATTCTCTTTGTTTGCTCTTTTTTCTTCTGTATCTCTTTCTGTATTGATTCCTTCTCCCCTTCAAAGCAGACTTCCCTGTCAAAGGTATTAATCACATTCCTTTCCAGCTGCCTTTCAGTTCAGAAAAGTTCCCCAGCAATTTCTGTTCGTTTCTTTGCATTTCTTTCCATTATTTCAGATTTTCAGCACTTTCCTTTATTTGATTTCACCTTCAATTTTGTTATTTCGTGGGATGTTGGCATCTCTGCCAAGGGCAGCATTTGGTTACCATCACGAATTGCCCTGATTCTGAGGCCATTCCACAAGCCAATATAATGTCAAGCACATTATCATGGGTCTGAAGTTTCACTTAACCCACACCGGGTAATAACATTATATTTCTTTACCGAAGGTGATCAATGAAACAGGAAGGTTTTCAGACAAAATGTTGTTTTTGTGGTTGTTTTTCGTGAAATTCACTTTCATTCCAATTCTTATCATTTTTATTTAAGTTCTGTCATCAGCTGTGGTTGGACTTGAAACAAATCACTTGAAACAATATTGTTTGTTTAATAAGCTTTGCTTCTGAAATTCATCCAGCGACATTCCTACATTCATACAGTGTCCTAATCATGAAGTAAGATCCGAGACAAGAATAATTTTTTGATTGAAATATTTGTAATGGAGAAGTGGTCAGCAGAGAGCTTTAAACATTAAGTCTTAATTTTACCAACGTGCAGCCAATGGTTTGTTCAGCAACAACACTGACACAGAGATGAAAATTGGGGATATTAGGAGCTGGTAGTGGACAGATTTGGTGACAGAGAGAACACGAGACATAAATCAGTTCAGGGTAAAAAGCGATCTCGAGGTTGTGAACAGTTTTGTTCGCAGATGGTTGTGAGGTAGTGGTCAGCAATTCATGGATAATGAATGGAGACTGCAATTGAAACTGAAGACAACAGTTTCTTTCTCTGACAAATATAAATAACAGTACTTGTAACGAAGTTCAAATTTGTTTATGGGATTAATGAATGGACAGAGGTAGAGAACACCAACAATAGCGAGAATAGATTAGTAGCACACCCTCCACCACGCCCAGAATAATCATCAGCACTGCTGATATCCGATATTATAGACATTCCTAATAGGGCGAAATCTTGAAAACACTCAAGGAAAATCGCCTCTCCATTGTTGTTAAGTTCCAATCCGCTATTCTCACATTCAGATCTGTCCTCTCTCTGACTACACAGCTGTTGATCTCTGTTACTGTTGGAGCTGATGCATCTGCAACTACAGTGGGATAGCACACTGAATTAAGCCCCTCACCAATAGGAGAGGGAAACCTTCCAGTGACACAGTTACATTGCATGGACACTGACATTAATCACAGTCACTGAGCAAACAGTCCCAGCTTTCTATGCAGTACATTCAGTTCACAATATAACTGGAGTGAACTACATGTTGACATTGTTTGCTATTGGTCAAATCTCCCATCACCAATTGCTCTAGTGAAGTCAGTTGTAAGGGAGAATGATGGATGCTTTTTTGGTAGGTGAGCTGATTCTGCTCTGTTGTCTGTTTACTATGCTGTAACCATCTCTCCGCAAATCCATCCATCCCGCAAAAGAATCACAATCAGGATGATTTTACTGTTCTGATCTCTCCTCCACGGGAACAAACGCTAGCGAACAGAGTGTCACTGGGCACAGTTGCCCTGAACATAGACAGGAAGTGTGGACTTCTCTGAATGTTCCTCTCCCTGCTCTAATAAGGCAACTTTGGAACTTCCATAGAGAATATACTTCAGTAATTAATTTATACAAATTGACAAGCTTCTAAGTGCAGTTTTATTTGCTGTAAAACAGTATTTGTTTTACACATTTTGACCTCAGTCCAAAACCAAAGGTGATAATTACAATGAACTTATACATTAAGATTTATGAATTAATGAGTCAGGTTCGAATGAACATGACATTGGCTGCGAGATAAGGCGGAATGGGGGCAGTGGCTGCGGAGACTGCATGGGGAGTACAATGATATTCCCCTGTCATCATCATTCTTTCTGACAGACAGAATTAAATCTAATGCAAAACAGGGAAATAGCCAACATTAGGGAGATGTAATGCTGTATGACAATGTGATCTGAACAGGATAATTTTAAATGTAATACAATGAGAAATATTTAATATACACACCATTTAATCTTTGGGTATACAGATTGAGTAGAGTCACTGGACATGAAACATTAACTTTGATTTCTCTTCACAGGTACTGCCAGACCTGCTGAGCTTGACCTCTAAGATCTGTTTTTTTTTTGTTTGACATTGATCTTATTGTTCATGTCTGGCAGGATACTTACAATTAAAAGCAGACACTAATAACAAAATGTGAAGAGCTATGGGTACAATACAGAAGACTAACAGTGGAGATATAGTCATTCCAAGCTGGAAGAGACAATGGGTGAGTTTCCCCCACTTGTGCTGTAAATAACTCTGTGATATGTAATCAAAGCCTTTGGAAAGGGGTAGACAAGCTAGTTCAATGAAGGACACAGAGTGATCCATCATCAATAATCTATTCCTAATATCTCATGAAATTTCAGCTGGCTCTGAAATGTCTTTTCAAATAAAGTGGAGTTCCTGAGATTTACAGGATATTCAGAAAAATATTCTTTTTTTCCTTTGAATCTTAAAGAAGAAACAGATTTCGGCCCTAACACAGGTGTCACAGACACACCAATTATAAAAGGAACAGAAAAGGACGACATTGTCCATATATAACTAAATTCAGCATGTAACCCTGTCAAGAAACATGAAATATAGTGATATGGAAACATGAAATACAAACAGAAAAAGGTGGAGAAGCGCAACAGATGAGGAAGTATCTACAGAGAGAAACATTTAATATATCGAAAATGATGTGACACTGTTCTGAAAAAGTCATATTGGAATCAAAGGTTAATTCTGTGTATCTCTGCTCAGAGGGTGCCAGACCTGCTGAGTTTCCACCTATCAATTACTTTTTCTTTCTGAACTGTGACAAATCGACTGATCTGAACGATATTAGCAAAGCTGCTATCTCTGTTGAATCTCGAGTAATTTGTTATGAACTTTAAATGAGAACTTACAAAGTTCCTACGTTTCACAGGGCTCTAAATATTGATGACGTATTGCATTGTGAGACCAAACCATTTTGAGACAGTGTCTTTTGCACAGGTACTTCTTGGATATTCTGTGAAGTGGTCACCCAGTCTATCTTTAGTTTCCCCAATGTAGGGCTGACCACAATGTGAGCAGCGAATGTAGTAGACCGGATTGTGGGAAATGTTTGTAGGATGCTGCTTCACTTGGGAGGTATACTTGGCTCCTTGGATAGTGAGGAGGGAGGAGGTATATGGGAAATGTAACACCTCCGTCAGGGGAAAGTGAAGTGGACCTGTGGTGGGGAGTGGGGGAGGTGGGAGAGGTGTTGGGAGTGAATGAAGAGTGGACCAGGGTGTCCTGGAGGAAATGGCCCTTCAGAAGGCAGAAAAGAGAGAGGACGCAAATATGTGTCTGGTCGTGGCATCTCGCTGGAGGTGGGGGAAATGCGGACTGATGATCCTCTGCATGTGAATGCCGGTGGGATGGTAGGTAAGAACAAGGGGAACTCTAACGCTGTTGCAGGAGGGAAGAAAGAGGCTGAGGGTAGAAGTGTAGGAGATGGGTTGGAACTAGTTGAGGGCCATGTCGATAACAGTGCTGGGAATTCTCGGGTGAGGAATACGGTGGACATTTCAGAGGCCATATTTTTGTAGACGACATCATCAGAAGCAATGCGGTGGAGATGGGGGAACTGGGAGAATGAAATGAAGTCTTTGCAGGAAACAGGGTGTGAGGATGTATACTCCAGGTAGCTGTGGGACCTCCTGGGTTAATACTGAATATCAGTGACCGGTCTATCCCCAGAAATAGAAGCATAGATGTCGAGGAAAGGAAGGGAGGAGTCAGAGGTAGACCAGGTGAAAGTGAGGGAGGGTTGAAAATTGGAAACGATAAACTTTTCCAATTCTGGACAAGAGAGAGGAGCAGCAGCTGATAAAATCTACGTATCGGATAAAGAGTTGTGGATGGGGGATGGAATAGAACTGGAACAAGGAATGGTCTACGTACCCCATGAAGGAACAGGTATAACTTGGGCCCAGGTGTGCATGGCAGGAGCAGGCTGAAGCAATGGGTCTGCCCAGGCAGTTCTGTTTGTGGATTTTCAGGAGGAGATAAAAGAGAACTCTGCTATCAGTGGACCATCAGCTGTGGGACTGTTAGGTGGGGGTGAGTGTGTGTGTGCTTGCCGGGGTGGGGGGGGGGGCGGGGGGGTGGCGAGTGCGTGGGAACCTTCAGATGAAATGTGGTCAGATTTAGTTAATAAAATAACCTGATGTGCCATTTTAGGGTTATGGACAAGCAGTTGAAATGTAGAGGTCAGTCCACCAGACTCCAGCAGCACCACCCTTATCGGCACAGGCTGAGGAACATAGTCAGGGCTGGATCGAAGCATACAGCGTACAGTCTGTTCAGAGGGTGATAGGTTGGATAGGTGAGGGGGATACAGAGAATTTAAGACAACCAAACTCACATGGAGCATTCTCAATGAACAGATTGAGTTCAAGTAAACGCCAGAGTAATGGGTCCAGGTGAAGGGAGAGTGTTGGTGCTGGGCGAAGGGTCTATGGGATGGGGAGTGCACTCTTGCACAAAGAAATGGACACCGAGGAGAAGACGGTGGAAGAGGAGTTCAACATTATGTCATGCCTGAAATTCATTAAAGTGGGGGCACAGAGGGATAAAGATGAGACCTTTTCTGAGTACAGAACATTCTGCATTAGAGCGTGGACGGATAGGAGGGATAGTGAATACACGACAGGAGGTGGGCTTGTGGGAGGGGATGGACTCAGATTGCAGGGCATGGGTGTGGTGGCAGGTTCCAGACGCTCATAGGCATCACTAAGTGATTCCATCTTTTCGGCATCTTTTATCTGGTGAGCATGGCGAATGAGCTGGAGAATTAAGTAGAATTGGGGAATAGTGCAGACTTGAGCCAATGTGATGTGATGCTGTTGAACAGAGAAAATGTTGATCTCAGTGACAACGACACCGCACGACCAGACCTCAGAAAGTAAATGATTGAAAATAATCGGAATCATTATCTTATTGTAATGCTCTGATTTCATTGGGGTGACACTCATCCAGCAAGGTCTTACGTTTCTGAGATGGTAGACCAAACTGTGAAAATAGAATGTATTTTGATGTTATTAATAAGACGAATCCATCCATGGTTTTGGAAGGCACTAGCAAAGGCAGAGTTTATTTGTAATTCCCAATAGCTCTAGGGAAGGTTTCATTATTCATTCAGGAAATTACCAGCACAGAATTTCCTCTGATTCCCGTTGACCGCAGTTGCCTGAGGGTCAATATGATACGTGAGTCAAATACTACTTTAATGGCAAGGGAAGTTATTCTGATTTCACCTCAACTGACATTGGAAAATCAGTTAAAATTCTAAAAGAAAAAGGGTAGAACACGGCATATTTGAACAATGTGGCCACTGTCCTCGCAACGTTTAAGGACAAACAGCTGCTTGGATTTCTGATTCTGAGGAGAGGTTTGTCCTATTTGGGATGAGGCTGTTTGGTTAAGCGCTGTGACAGAGAGACAGAAAAATGTTCCACGCTCTATTGGGAAAACACACCCTATTCACGGTGCATTGGACAATGACAGACATACACTATTGTCTGTTCCTATTGGTCATTGATCATCCCAATATCATCATTCACTGATGACCAATAGCAGCACAGAAGCCAGCAGCTCCCAGCACCCAATGGAAAGCAAAAAAGGTAAGGGATGACCAGTGGAAGTGGGAGTAACTAAGGAACTGGTGTAACTTACAGTGGGAGTGGCAGTAGAAGGGTGTGAAGAGATATCATCAGTGGAAGAGTATGTGGCAGCAGAAGGGGTAATGCAAGGGAAGTAGGAGTGTAAAGAGAGAGTAGGAAAGGGAGGAAGAATGGCTAATGAAGTTTTAGTGACTGGGAAAAGCTTGTTTTTGGAAAGGTGAGGTTGGGTGAAAACCACCACTGTTCAGGAAAATTGGAAATGATTCGATTGAAAATTAAGATTTGATGCCCTTCTTTTTCTATCATTTTATTCTTTATCAGATTGTACATTCACTCTGTAGTTTTGTATCTCCATCAAACGCATGTGACTTATTTTTTCTCCCCGGTGTTGTGTCTCAACATTTCTGAATTTTTTAACAGTATGTATTTGCTCCCAATTCAAGGTAGACATGAGAATATGATTTAATATCCTGTAGTCCATAACATAGAATTTAATTGAATATTTATCCTCATGACTTGAGCTGATTCAAGCAATGAGTCTGTGTCCATCCTGCAGATTAAAAATGTCTTCAGTTCTGACTATTGTTACAAAGCACAGTGCCACACAAAAGGCTAATGTTCCAGTGCAAGTTGCCAAACCGTAGTTCATCCTAAATTAGTTACAAGCTTTATGAATATGACATGCTGAGGGACAGAGTGTAAAAGGTGAATTTAATTTTGTGTCGAAAATAGTATTTGCAGCACACTCATAATAGGTGTTAACTACATCAATCTGTAAATTCCCCAAAATAAGAACAACAAGAGACTGGAATTCTTAATTATGCTTATGTTAATAACATGTGGAGAGCAGGAAGGAAATCAAGGTGTGTTTGTGATATTCATAAATAATGATGGTGAGAATGTGGAAGATGGATGGCAGTGGAATGGTAACTAATGTTGGGGATGACACAAAGATTAGCTGGGTGCTTCACAGTGAGGAGGAAAGGGTTAGGCTACAGGACGATATAAACAAATGTTTTCTATATCCAGATTAATGGCCGATGAAGTTTAACACTGATAAATGTGAGATGATTCATATCTGAATTAACAAGAAAAGTGAGTACTCAAATTTTGAAGGGCGAGGGTTAAACTTGCTCCTTTTTTCTTTGCAGCAGGGAAGGTTGAGGAGGGAACCTGGTACAGGTGTACAAGAGCATAAGGGGTATGGAGAGGATGAACAGACAGCAGCTGTTTCCTTTACTCGAAGGGTCAAAAACAAAGGGCAACATACTTAAAGTGAAAGGCAGGGGATTAAGAGAGGGTTTGTGAAGTGTGTATTGAACTGAGCGGGTGGCACAAACATAGAATATAAAATATATAATATGTGTGGAAACAGGCCCTTCGGTCCAACAAATCCACACTGACCCTCCAAAGAGTAACCAACCAAACACGTCTCCCCGTGTTTGCCCCTGACTAATGCACCTCACCTCCACATCCCTGCACACATTCAGCAATTTAGCATGGCCAATTCACTTAACCTGCACATCTTTGGATTGTGGGTGGAAACCGGAGTACCTGGACGAAACCCACGCGGACACGGGGAGAATGTGCAAAATCCATACAGGCAGTCACCCGAGGCTGGAATCAAACTTGGGTCCCCAGCGCGCTAAGGCAGAAGTGTTAACCACTAAGCTGACGTTCTGCCCGTGGTGACATGTGTCTGGAATGCATTTCATAGGCGGGTGATTGATCAGGTAATCTCACAAACATTTTAAAAAAGCCTTTGATATGCACTTGGTGGTGCAGGCTCGTAATTTCATTCAATTGTTCTATGTGGTGGCAGCCACGAACACTCAGATATATTCTGAAGCAATAGCTAATGGCAGTTCCTAGTTTGTCCCATTGGCTGTACACAGTAAGTGAGCCTCCAGTGAAGTGCTGGTGTTATCTCCCACTTTGTATTTAAATGTTTCAGTTTCCTTGAGTAAGTAATGTAACTTCCTTTGTCGATGATGTCATTTCTGGCCCTTTTTCTCAGAGGATGCTAGATGGAGTCAAAATTGATATGTTTGTTGATGGAGTTCCGGTTGGGATGCCATGTGTCTAGGAATTCATGTGCTTGTCTCTGTTTGGCCTGTCCTAGAATGGATATGCAGACCTAGTCAAAGTGGCGTACTTACTCATCAGTACGTAAGAAATTAGTGTTGTGATCATGTCTTTTGTAGTTAGTTGATGTTCATATATCCTGGCGACTAGTTTTCTGCTTGAGTAGAAAAAGAATACTGTATTACAGCATCAAGGAATTCTAATTTCAAGGTTGTCAGCAAAAGAGCCAGGAGTGAAATAAGGAAAAACGTCTTTATTTACGAATTGGAATTGACTGGCTGGGAAAATTGTGGATGAAGATTCAAAAGAGAACTATATATATATTTGGAAATTAGGAATTTAACGGGCAACAGAGAGAGGGCTGGCAAATGGGGGTGCTTTAGAGACATTTTTGGAGCTGATTCATACATAATGGCCAATGGCCTCCTCCTGTACTTTAAAGTTTTGTACTCTATCATGTGCCAGCTGTGAATAAAAGTCAGTATCCAATTATTTCACTGTGTAAATGCTCAAAAATATCTGTTATTTGGTGTAGCATAAGCATTTAAAATGCAAGTATTGCAAGGTCAGCATCATTATGAAGTCTAATTACTACTCAGAACATGAATATTTTACATGTTGTATTCCAATTACTAAAACAAATATATCATTGCTTTGTCACAAAACTCTTTGGAAAGCTCTGACTTTTCACTGACACGATATTATGTTCATTGCTTTGTTTCAGTCTCCACATTTCATATTAAACATCATTCATTCTAAAAATTGGAAGTTTTTAAATTATTATTCACTAAAATTTGATAACACAAATAATTTATTTAGTTTAATATTAACAGTCCATGTTGAATTATTGCCATTTTTAAATTGCTGGCAATTAGCTGAAGATCGTACATTTCAGTGAGAAATTAAACTGGTTGTTTATATATAAATGTATACGAACACTAATTCTATTTGTATGTTCAATCGTTTGCTCACTCAGAACATGTGATCATTCAGAAGCCAACCACTTTAAAAATATTGGAGTGGCAAAACATTGTTTTGAATCCTGACATTGAATATCTAATTCTGATCACCACAAGAGTTATGTTCTTTCTTGGATAAAATAAAATATACGTGGTTTATTTCTGTGTTAGAAAATCTTGACATGAGTTTATAATTTAGTTCATTAAATATAGAATCAACATAATTGATTTAAGAGATTATAGTTCAGTTGAATAATTATCGTTCACGTCTTTATTTTTGCCCAATTCATGAAATATAGTAATCATCCGATTATTGTTCGGGTCAGTAAACTCAACACCTTGCAATGAGCTACGCTGAAAATTGGTTCCAATAGATCTGAAATCATTTACAGTGTTATTGGACCTCACAGCTGCCTGTGATACAGAGAGACACAGTGGCCTGTTCCACAATCTGTGCATTGAGCTTCTAACCTGGTTCAGAGCAGTCAGTCAAACATTACTTCAAAACAAACAATTTGGAATTCACCTTTGGCAGGGGGAGAACCCGCCAACAGACTATCACTGGTCTCAGTGTAGGTACAAATGTTGTCCAGGTTAAATACTAATGGCTGACCAGCAACCAAGTTTTAAAATTCATCTTCAGTCAGAGCCTGGCCTAGAGAGCACACGTGTTGACATGGAGAGCCAGAATCACACCATACAAGATATGTATGGTGATGGAATCTGATCTGCCTCCCATCTCCATACATCTGCACCCCGGATCAGTCACGGGTGAAGACGTTAACAAGTTGACAATCTATTGCAGTGCCTTGTGTCTCACAAACAAACCTTTAAATCCATATCCAATAAATGTTACCTTCACATTCTTCAATATCAAAATACAATTGTACATCTCTGTGAATGGTCAGAGATTACTACATGGGTCACACAGTAGAATTTATGTGAAGTAACCATCAGCAAACGGCAATCCAAAAATCACATTAATAACTGAACTTGGCGAATTCTGTCTGGTTTAAGTAACCACACATATTATACTGGCTTTCAGGTGACTGTAACAATGCACACCATAACTGGAGGTTTGGCCATACACCCCTCCAAAGCTTCTTGATCTCACACACATCATTGCCTCAGACATTCAACAATTGATGAGAATCCACAAGCTGGGTGAAACTGGAAACATAGAACAGTGCAGTTCAGTGCAGCATTGTGCAGGCCCTTCGGCCTTTGACTTTCTGTCAACTTTTTACCCTATTCTAAGATCAGACTAAGATCATTCATGTGCCTTTCCAATTAAATATCCCTAGTATAGCTGACTTTACTACAACTGCGAGCTCTTCATTGCACACACACACACCACTCTCTGTGTAAATAACCTACCTCTAACATCTTCCTTAAACATTCCTCCAACTGCCTTAAAATCATACCCCTGGCAGAGAGTCTCTGGCTATCCACTCTATCTATGCCTCTCATCATCTTGAACACCCCTGTCAAGTCACTTTACATTCTTCTTCGTTCCAATGAGGAAAACACTCTAGCTCCCTCAAATTTTCTTTGTAAGACATGCCCTCCAGTCCAGGCAGCATCTTGATAAATCTCCTCAGCACCCTCACCAAAGCTTCCATATCTTTCCTATAACGAGATAACCAGAAATGATCACAATATTCTAAGTGTGGTCTCACCACGGCTCCATAGAGTTTCAGCATAACCTCGCAGCTCTTAAACTCAATCCCTCGGCTAAGGAACACATCAAACACCTTCTTAACAACCTTATAAACCTGGGTAGCAACTTTGTGGGAGCTATGCCATGGATCATATGATCCCCCGTTCCTCCACAATGTAAGAATCCTGCCTTTAACCTTGTTTTCTGCATTCAAATTCGACCTTCCAAAATGAATCGTATCCCACTTTTCCATATTGAACATCATCTGCCACTTAGCAGCTGAGTCCTGCATCCTGTCAATGTCCTGTTGCAAACTACAACAGCCCTCCACACTATCCACAGTTCCACCAAACTGTGTTACATCATCAATCTTACGAACCTACCCTTCCACTTCGTCATCCTAGTCATTTATCAAAATCACAAACAGCAGAGGTCCCATACGGAACACCACTGCTCACCTAGTTCCACACTGAATACTTCCCATTTACCACAACCCTCTGTCTTCTATGGGTGGGTCGCTTTAGTGGGCGGCACGGTGGCACAGTGGTTAGCACTGCTGCCTCACAGCGCCAGAGACCCGGGTTCAATTCCCGCCTCAGGCGACTGACTGTGTGGAGTTTGCACGTTCTCCCCGTGTCTGCGTGGGTTTCCTCCGGGTGCTCCGGTTTCCTCCCACAGTCCAAAAGATGTGCAGGGTCAGGTGAATTGGCCATACTAAATTGCCCATAGTGTTAGGTAAAGGGTAAACGTAGGGGTATGGGTGGGTCGGTGTGGACTTATTGGGCCGAAGGGCCTGTTTCCACACTGTAATCTAATCTAATCTATGTGCTAGCCAATTCTGTATCCAGACAAATAGGTGTCCCTGTATGCCATGCCTCCTTACTTTCTGAATGAAACTGCCGGGGGAAGCTAATCAAGCACCTTGTTAAAGTCCATGCACTCGGCATTCACTGGTCTACCGTCTTCGGTGTGCTTAATCCGATCCTCAAAGAATCCAATCAGAGTTTTGAGGTATGACCAGCCCCTCACAAAGCCATACTGACTATTCCTAATCAAACTGTGATTTTTCAGAATCCCCTCCAATACTTCGCCCAATACTGAAGTAAGACTGACTGGTCTGTCATTCTCAGGAAAATCCCTGTTTCCTTGCCTGAACAAGGGACTAACATTTGCTACTCTCCAATCATCCGACACTACTCAAATGGAGACTGAAGACGCAAAGACCATCGCCAAAGACACAGAAATCTATTCACTCTCTTCCTATCGTAACCTAAGGTGTTTCCCTTCTTGCCGAGGGATTTATCTATCTTTATGTTTGTACTTCAATCAGTCTGTGTTTCACCTCAACTTGTTTACTCACTGTCCAAACAACTGATTGACTGCTTTCCTTTACAGGGCTCTGTACAGTGCTGCCTTCCTGAGCAAGTATGGTTCCCAATATCGTGTATATTATGGAATGGAAAACATGGGAAGCTTTGACTCTGCTGTTCCTCAGATGCAGCCTGACTGGCTGTGCTTTTCCAGCGCCACAATTTTCGACTGTGATCACCAGGATCTGCAGTCCTCACTTTCTACATTACTGGGGGCTGTCCCCTCTGCACAATGAGCAGGGAACTAATCAGCAGAAACTCGTTGTATCTGGAGCTGAAAGTTCAGTTCTGGAAAGTTGCATTTGATGAACACATTTACTAAAAACGAAATTCAAATTTAACAAATATTCATTCAGTCCCAGAGTTACAGTTTTGGTTCATGAATTGGACAGGTTGATAACGAGCAATGAATGACTGAAGAACTCCGAGATACAGAGAATTCCGGTGATATATTCCAGGTTGGATGTGCTTTACCTTAATGCTGGTAATATTATCAGATAGACAGATATGATAAGGAAACAAGGTGACATGTGGAAGTGTGACATTTTTTGCCATTACAGAGATGTGTTTGAGGGAGGTCGGGGCTGACAACTCAATATTCTGGTACCAGAGCTATAGACAGGATAGGAGAGAGGGTAAAAGAGGATATGGTGTTGCCTTATTAATTACGGAGTCAGTTACTGGCGTAAGAAGGGACGATATCTTAAAAGGATCTTCTAATGAGTATTGGTGGTTAGAGCTCAGGATCAAAACCATGGCAGAAACACTGCTAGAGATATATTAAATACCCCCTGATAAAGGAAACTACGGGAGCAGGTATATAATCAAGTTATTGAAGTGTGTAAAAACAATAATGGGATCTTTATATTCAGGCATTTCAATTCCAAACATTCATTAGGGCAGTGATAACGTTTTAAGAGAGGGCAGGTGTTTTGAAATTTATTCCAGAGAGCTTCTTATATCGACATAGAGCAGATACAACAATGGCAGTGTAGTGCTGGGCCTCACTGTGGGGAACGAAGCCAGTCAGAAAATATCACACATTTTGACTTTGCTAAGGAAAAGACCCCAAAAATGTTCGAAAAATAAGAGCTTTTTGCATTGGGGAGACAGATTTTATGTAATCAAACGACCGAATGTGGGCAAAGTGCAATTGCTTCTGGATGACACTGTAGCAGAACAAGTTGGGGCGGGGTTTGGGGATCATTTGATTAAAATTAAATTGATGACAGTGTCAGCCTAGCATGTTACACCGAAGGTAAAATTTAGGAACACACACCCAGAGAACCTCAGATGTCGACACGAATTCCGAACAGGATGAGAAAGGAAAGAGAAGCTTAAAGCAGGTACCAATTGAGCAGGTCAATGAAGGGCCTAAAAGAATATAGAAAGCGTAGGGCTAAACTGAAAAAATCAGTGGAAGAGCAGAAGGAGAGGTGATAAAACTTTAGCGGGTAAGACTAGCAAGAATCCAAAGTTATTTTTTTTGGTTTATTAAGGGGAAGAGGATAACGCGGGAAAGAATGGGAGCATGAGGGACGAAGGGGACAGCCTGTTCACAGAGACAGAGAATATGTAAAACACATCCTACGAATCGGTCTTCAGTTTGGAGAAGCAGTTCCTGGATTCAGGGAGAGTTGCCGTTTGACCCTTAAGCAAATTGGTACAGGAGCTGAGGAAGAATTGAAATTTTATGCAAGATCGAGTGGGCAAATCACCAGATTAAAGACCAAGTCTCACATCAGTGAAAGTTAAACAATTGTAGAAAATTCGGAGGGCTGTTGAGGCTGGATCATTAAATATCTTCAAGGCTGAGACAGACAGATTTTTATACAAGTGTTATAGGAAATCACAGGAAAGTGGAATAGGGGATTAACAAAATAAATATAACCTAATCGAAGGAAAAGAAGACTCAGTGAGCGGATAGACATATTGTTGTCCCTATGTCTAATGGTGTTCTTTTCCAATAGCCCTGTATTCACAAGAACATCAACCTCTCACTATGGAGTGAGACAGTGTTTGGAATGCAATCGAGGGATTCAAGGAATTCATAAACGCGATACTAATATACAGAAAGTACAAGAGGACTGCGATAATACAGATTGCCTGTCGGGGTGAGGATTTGCATCGACACAGTCACCACTTACCAGAAGGAAGACCTCAGCAAGACACCCTCCAAGGTCAAGCAGCGACCTGCACTGGGGAACAGGTAGTCAGGGGCCAGGTGTCAAGGAGAGCTGAAGCCCTAAACACTACATCACTGTCGTGTCTCGTTCCTTCCTTGACCAAACTTAAATATGGAGGGGTAGAGAGACATTGCTTTGGTAGATGAGTAAGCAGGAAGTCTTTGACACGAGAGGTTTGGACAGCTCCAGCTCAGCAAAATGTACAGGTAAACTCAAATAAAGTCCTTTTACCTTTATTGTTACAGCAGTCGAGATGGCATTTAGGGCAGTCGCAAGCTCCTCTTCTGAGATGTGGTAGCTCTGGGAGAATTCCACCGGCCATGATGGCTCCACGTGTGGGCACTGCACAGTGCTTCAGCTCCTGGGAGACCGTGTTAGGGAGAGATGCTTGGCGGCACGGTGGCTCATGGGTTAGCACTGCTACCTCAGAGCACCAGCGACCAGGGTTCAAATCCTGCCTCAGGCAACTGTCTGTGTGGAGTTTGCACATTCTCCCCGTGTCTGCATGGGTTTTCTCCGGATGCTCCGGTTTCCTCCCACAGTCCAAAGATGTGCAGGTTAGGTGAATTGGTCATGCTAAATGACCCGTAGTGTTGCGTGTACGGGGGTGGGTGTGGGTGGGCTGCTCTTCTGTGGGTCGGTGCGGACTGTTGGACCGAAGGGCCTGTTTACACACTGTAGATAATCTAATCTCGGATGCACTCAGGGTCATCCAAGATACTGGTAAATTCATAGACATGCCCCTAGTTATGTTTTTTTAATGACTGCAATATTCCAGTCCAACGTTTATCGTCCTGAGTTCATTAGCCTTACATTTCAGTTCTGTTTTATTTAAATAAACACAATTTAATCCAACAGGCATTACTTGCTTCCTGTCATGTTACAGGCAGAGAGTAGATGGGTGACCACCAGGAATAGCAAAGGGAGTAGGCAGGTAGTTCAGGAATCCCCTGTGGCCATTCCCCTCGAAAGAAAGTAGACCATTTTGGATTGTTGGGGGCGATGTCCGTTCAGGGGAAAGCAGCAGTAGCCAGGTTGGTGGGACTACCACTGGCTCTGGGACACAGCGGGAAAGGGAAAGGTAGACAGGACGTTAAAGATAGGAGGGCCGATTGTTAGTGGAACTGATCGTAGATTCTGTGGTCGCAAACGGGAATCCAGGATGGTGCGTTACCTCCCAGGTGCTAGGGTCCAGGATGTCTCCAAGTGGCTGCAGAACATTCTCAATGGGGAGGGTGAGCAGCCAGAAATCATTATGCACGTTGGCACAAATAATGTCCGTAGAAATTGGGACGATGTCCTGCAGCGTGATTACAGAGAGCTAGGAGAAACATTTTAAAAACAAACCTTGACAGTGATAATCTCCTGAGAGGGAGATTATAGTTCGAAACATGCACTGGAGGGGAAATCAATATCTTGGCGGCCGGTTTTGCTAGGGTTACAAGGGAGGGTTTAAACTAGAATGGCAGATGTTCGCATCCTCAAGAGCAGGGAGGCAAGTGGAAGGAGATACAGTAATCAGAAATAGTACGGTTAGGCTGGAAAACGACAGAGAGAAAGCAATGCATTTTGGATTAAATGGCATCTGTTTCAATGCAAGAGGGCTGACAGGTAAGGCCGATGAAATCAGGGCGTGGATATGTAGGTGGGACTGGGATATTATATCCATTACAGAAACATGGCTAAGTGATGGATAGGACTGACAGCTTAATGTGCTAGGGAACAAGTGCTTTAGGTGAGACAGAGATGGTGGAAGGAGGGGAGGGAGAGTTGCATTTCTGATTAAGGGGAGTACCACACAGCAGTAATCAGAAATAAAATAACTCACGGATCATCCAGTGAGGATTTGAAGGTGGAGTTAAGAAATAGGAATGGAATGGTGAGGTGATTGAGGTTGTAATATAGGCCCCCAACGAGGCAACAGGCATGAGAGTAACAAATATGCAGGGAGAGAGGGGAGACCTGCGGGAGCAATAGGGTTATCATAATAGGGGATTTTAATTTTTCTAATACAGACTGAAACGGCCAGAGCATAAAGAGATTTGATGACATAGAATCTGTTAAATGCGTCAGGAAAGTTTCCTCAATCAGTATATAGAGTGTCCTACTCGGGAAGGGGCAAAACTCGAAATTTTCTTAGTAAATAGGGCATGACAGATGTCTGAGTTGATAGTGGGGAGCACTTTGGGACCAGTAACCACAGTTCTATTAATTTTCAAATAGTTATGGGGAAGGACAAAACTGGTCCTCAGATTCATGTTCGAACTTGGGGCGTGGCTCAGGTCCAGGCAGCTGGGATCAAGGGAATCCCTGGAGATATATAAGAGATACAAGAGTTTACTGAAGAAGGAAATCAGTAGGGTGAAAAGGGGGCAAGAAAGAGCCTTGGCGGAGAAGATTAGGATGAATCCAAAAAGGTACTTTAAATATTTTAAAAGAAAAAGCAATAATTGGAGAGAAAATAGGACCCCTCGAAAACCAATGTGGATAAGTATGTGTGGAACAATAAGAGATGGGTGAAGTCCTCAACGAATATTTCTACTCTATGTTTACCGAGGAGAAAGAAATAGACTCATTGAGATGTACAGCATGGAAACAGACCCTTCGGTCCAACCTTTCCATGTCGACCAGATATCCCAACCCAATCTAGTCCCACCTGCCAGCACCCGGCCCATTCATATACCCATCCAAATGCCTCTTAAATGTTGCAATTGTACCAGCCTCCACCACTTCCTCTGGCTGCTTATTCTATATACATACCACCCTCTGCGTGAAAAAGTTGCCCCTTAGGTATCTTCTATATCTTACCCCTCTCACCCTAAACCTATGCCCTCTAGTTCTGGACTCCCCGACCCCAGGGAAAAGACTTTGCCTATTTATCCTATCCATTCCTCTCATAACTTTGTAATTTGCGGGGACCCTGGCCTATAATTTTGATCATCATTGACCACAGCTGACGTCCCGGAAGACTGGAGGATAGCAAATGTTGTACCCTTATTCAAGGAGAACTGCACAAAAAAGCCCTGGAACTTCAGATCAGTAGGTTTAACATCTGTAGTAGGTAAGTTAATTGAGAAGGTTCTGAGGGATAAGATGTACATGCATTTAGAAAGACAGGCTTTGATTTGGGAATAGTAACTGTGGATTTGTGAGAGGAAGTTTGTGCTTGACAATTTTCTGTAAGTAATTGGATGATGTGACCAGGAAGATTGACCTAGGTGGGGCAGTAGACGTCAAAACATGTGGTGTTGGTAAAGCACAGTAGGACAGGCAGCATTCGAGGGGCAGGAGATCTTCACCAGGAACGCCCAAAACATCGATTCTCCTGTTCCTCTGATGCTGCCTGACCTGTTGTGTATTTCCATTGCCAAACTTTTCGACACTGATCTCTAGCATCTGCCGTGCTCACTTTCTCCAAGGGCAGTTGATTTAGTCAATATGGATTTCAGTCGCACCAGAACAGAATGAAGCTTTTCAGCCCCTGGAGCCTGATATACAATTGTAGGAGGAAGCCAATAAACCCCTAGGGCCTATATAACTGTAACCAGATCATGCAGCACTAGTATCCAGTTACACAGCAACATGATCAGTCTATTCAGTTACTTGAAGTCAGTAACACAGGAAATGGAAGAGGCCACAAAGTGACTGGACTATGGGGTATACTGGAATAAAACCAGGCTACATAGCCCCTCAGACCTGCCCTTCCATTCAGTAAGTCAGGGCTGATCTGCACTCGGCCGCAATTTCTCTTTTATGCACAATTCTTTGTAGCCCTCGACTCTCTGACGGGACAAAATCCACTGACACCCACTCGCGCCCCCAAAACATTTCAGTGATTTGGCCTCCCCAACTGTCTGGTCCCAACCATCACTACTTCCTGAGAGAAGGAAACACTCCCCACACATATACTTTGGCCTATTGACATGGATAGAAGATACGAACACAGCGTAAAGTGACTGGCCCTGATATCATGGCAGTATTTGATTGAGCAAGATGTCAAGGAGACTGAACAAAATTTAACTTGATGGTAATCAGTTGTTAACTCCCCACTGGTTGAATCATTCAGAACACAATGGGGCTGGTGGACATCAATTCTCCCAGTCCCTGGATATCCCTTTGGACAATCCTCAGGGTAGCTCCTTCGGCACAAACATCTTCAGCTGCTTCATCAATGTCTTTCCCTCTGTCATACGATCAGAGGTGGGGATGTTCTGTGAAGATTATACAATGTTCAGAACAAAAAGTCACCTCCTAAGCTACTCAAGAATCAAATCTGGACAACATTCAAGCTTGTGTTATTAATGTACAAGTAACATGAATCAAAAGCACTGCTGGACACTAAACATTTCCACGGTTAAAAGAAAGAGGAACTCCTTCAACAACTCTAGCTGGTTTCACAGTAATATAAGAAAGCCATTCAGCCCATCTGATCTGTTGGATAACAAGAGGCACAATGCGTTCACTCATTCCTGCGTATTACACAAGGAGACAATTTTTAAAAAGTAGGTGTTTGAATCCAAAATACACACGCAGGAAACTGGAAGAACAGAATAAGCAAGGCAGCATCAAGATGTTGAGAAGTGAAAGCCTTGGCTATAACCCTTCGTCAGGACTGTGGGTGGGAGAAAGGGGGTCTATAGATAAAGGGGTGGGTGAGGGATGAGGAGGCAGAGTGGCGAGTTGGGGGATAAGTGAACACAGGTAAAAGGTATCAGCGGTTTGGTGATGGGAGGGCTGAATCCAGTTGGTAGCTGGACAAAACCATGCTCAGAGGAATGGAAGGGAGGAGAGGGCCTGGAAATGGAGGTGATTTGAAATTGGAGAATTCAATATTGAGTCCCAGGAGTGTAGGCTGCACAGGTGACAGATGAGATCTTGTTTCTCGAAATTATGGTTTGGTTCATTGTGGCAATGGAGGAGGCCAAGGTTGACCATGTCGGAAAGTGATTGCGAAAGTGAATTGAAATAGGAAGTGACCGGGAGGTCTTCCATTCCACCTAACGACCCTACCTTCCAGCTCCCAACCAGGTTTCACCCACCACTTGTGTCCACATATCCATAACTTACCATCCCCCGATCTCCCCACTCCAACCACTCCCTTCCCTCTTTATCTGCAGCTCCCCTTACCCCCCAACCCAGTTCTGAAGGATATTTACTCCTGAAATGTTGACTTTCCCAGTTCATGATGCTGCCTGGCTTGCAGTGTTCTTTCAGCCTTCCGTTTGTCTCCTATAACTCAGGAAGATCGAGTCTAGTCAGCACAACGGGCTGGTAGGCAGGAACCACGGTTTTCCCACTGAAGTCCTTGAATGCCTTCCCTCTGGCCAGGAGGAAGACTTTCAGTCCCTCGAGACACTGACACATGAACAGAAGAGGCCATTCAGCCCCTCCAAACTGTTACACTGAAACAGGAGGATGTCATTGTTGCTGCAACACTACAAACCAATGAGGCATGGACTGCACTGACAGACTGCTCCATGTTGCTCCTCCTGGCTCCATTGCTAATTGTACTCACGTGTTATGTTAACGTGGTTTGTTGACCATGAGGAGGGAAAGTGATTGGTTTGTACCAATTCCCAAGGAGGGATCGTCCATCTCCGAGATGTTATGGACTCGGCTAGACTACTTAAAACATTTCTAAGCAGGCAGCCCAGCGCATGCCTTTGCAATTTGTTTCGGTAAGTGTACAATGAAAATTACCCGGAGTAATTTAGTTAGGTTGACTATTAGATTTTAAAACAGACAAATACTTTATTCATAAAATTACACACTGAAACACAAAGAACAGAATAAATAATTATGACAGAATTCAACCTATTCAGCTAGACTTAATTATGCTGTTCCGAGCGTACATAACTGTCCCAATAATCAAACTCCCAATAAAAACGGAACACATACTTCCAGGTTGAAATTGAAGGTCAGAAAAGACAGAGAGTTTCCACACAGCTCCCAGTTGAACTTCCCAGTTCAAAACTCGACTGAAAACTGCTCAGTTCAGCTCATCTCAGCTCGTTCAGCTAAATTAGCTCACCGTTCTCCATTCATTATACCAGTTAATTATAAAGAATGACCACTTTGGCATGAAGTCTCATCTGTTTCCATGTAAACAAAAGGCCTCGAAAAATCCTTTTCATCTCTTTACCAAACCAGACTGATCGGAGCTTGGTCCCGTTTTATTGTCCCTCTGAAAGAAACCAAAGACAGAGTCTCCTTGAACCAAGGAACAGCTTTTTGACAAAAAAGGGACTTGCTTTGTGACATGTCTCATCCTAATAAAATAAAGAATCATCAATGCTAAAAGATGGCTGCATTTTTAACCCTTCAAACCAAGACAGTCGTCTCAAAACAGACAGACTCATTATGCTAACTGCAAACATTCAAACATGCACAAACCCATGCAAATTCAGGCTGCGGTACACCCACCACCGAACACCTCCGTTTCTCATTCGAGTCTCAATAACGCTTCAGCTTTCACGCTTTCGCGACCTTCCACATGCGCAACTGTCAGATTGAATGGCTGCGACAAGAAGCTCCATCTAAACAGTCTGACATTTTTGTCCTTAATTTTTTCAACAAATGTCAATGTGTTGTGATCAGTGTATACAATTGTCTCAGATGCATTGCTGATAATATAAACACAGTTATGTGTAATGCCAACATCAAGTTCAACGTCTTTTTCTCCACCGTTGGACATTTCTGTTGATGAACGTTCGACTTCCCAGAAAAATACCCGATGGGTCTTTCTATTCCCTTATCATCCTCCAACACCGGACCAATACACACATCACTGACAACGGTAGCCGCCTTCAAAGTCTTCGTGTAATCTAGTGTAGCTCATACTGGGGGCAGTCGTTAACACAGTTTTTAGACTATAAAATGCCTTTTTACAGTTCTATGTCCACTGAGAGTTCTTGCCCTTGACAATTTGGTGAATGGAGCAGCCGTACTGCTGAAAGTTTCGCACAAACTTTCGGTAAAATCCTGTCAATCCCAGAAACCGTAGTATTACATATTTCTTTTTTTCGACGGTATGGAACATTCCCCAACTACTTTCGTTTTCTTATCTCATGGGGCCATTTGTCTATGTCCAATAACGTGACCCTGGAACGTGACTTGGGCTTTCTCAAATTCACTTTTAGCTGGGTTTACTACCAAGCCTGCCTTCTGAAGTTGATCGCACAAGTCTGATAAATGCTGTAAATATTCCCTCCATGAATGATTAAAAACCATGAGGTCATCAACGTACACCACATAGTTGGGTAATCCGGCAATGACCTAATTATCAGTCTCTGAAATGTGGATGGATCGTTTTACATACCAAATGCCACAACTTTGAACTGATATAGTCCATTTGGCGTTATGAAAGCCGAAACTGCCTTTGCTCTCTCTGATAGAGGTCCGTGCCAGTAACCTCTAAGCAAGTCCAACTTATAAATGTAAGTAGCTTCTCCCACTTTTTCCGACACAATTCTCCAAACATGGAATTGGATATACCTCAGTCTTTGTAACGGCATTGACTTTGTGATAGTCAACACATGACCGTTGGGTACCACCTGGCTTTGGCTCCATGACTATATGCGAACTCCAATCACTATAACTTACTTTGATTATGACATTTTGGAGTGTGCACTCTATCTACTTCTGAGCCTGTGCCAATTTTGGAGAGTCGTACCTAAAAGAATGTTGCTTAATCAGAACAGCATCTCCTGTATCGACATCATGCACAATTATGTTCGTACATCCCAGTTTATTTCCGCATATCTCTCCACAAGATAGTAATAACTATTTCAGGTCACTTTGCTTTTTTTTATGTGTAAGGTAACTCAGTAATTTATCCCAATTTTTGACAACTTTCTCATTGTTCAATTTAATTTGAGGAATGTCCAATTCACAATCCTCTGAACTTGGTTCTTTCTTCTGTGCTGTAAACATGAACACCTTCTCCTCTTGCTTGCCTTCCCTATCAAAATATCTTTTGTGCATATTCACATGACACACTCTGTGAGATCTCATCCTGTCTGGAGTCCGTATCAAATTGTTCACCTCATTCAATTTCTTCCCAATTTGATAAGGTACGCTAAAACCTGCTTTTCAAGGCTCAACTGTTACTGCAAGTAACACAAGTACTTTACTCCCAATTGCAAAATTGCCAATTTATGGTTTCTGATCCACTTCCTGTTTCATTGTATGCTAAAATGCTTTTAAATGCTGTCTACCCAACTCTCCAGCTCTATTTAATCGTTCCCTAAAATGTGACACATCATGCAAATAGGTGGTCTCTGAATTCTGATTTATTAATTTCTCCTTAACCAATGTTAATGGTCCTTTTACATTATGCTCACAAATTAATTTTAAATAGACTGAGTTTGGTCGATTCATTCTGTGCGTCTGTGATCACAAATAGTTCAAAAGGAATTTCCTTATCGCAATCATTTGCATAATCCTGGCCATAAAACCTCAACATGGTCTTCAGTGTTTGCTGCCATCTCTCTCATGCTCCCTGTGATTCCGAAAAGTATGCAGTAGATTTGAATTGTTTTCTTCCCAAGTTATCCATCATCTCCTTGAATAGTTCGGATGTGAGTTTTGGTCTGTCAGGATCTCTATTGGTAGTTCGTACCTAGTTAAAAAATAAGCATTTTTTCTACAACTCTTTTAGCTGTAATGCTGCATAATGGGTCTGCCTCTGAAATCTAGTCGACACATCCATTATTGTTAATAAATACTTATTCCCACTTTTTGGTTGAGGTAGGGGACCGACACAATCTATCAACACTCTTGTGAAAGGTTCCTCAAATGCTGGAATAGGTATTAAAGTTGCAGGTTTTATTACTGTCTGTGTGACATGTTTGAGACGTCTGGAAATATTCAACTACATCTTTGTGTAGTCCAGGCCAGTGAAAATATCTTTGTATACCAGCCTATAATGTCCTCACTCCGAAATGATCTCCAAGTGGTAGCTGATGTGCCACTCGCAGCACCTCCTTTCTATACCCAACAGGAAAAACAATTTGAAGAATTTCTGTCCACGCCTGATCTGCTTCAGTGTGTGCTGATGTTCATATCCGCATTAAGACATCATTTGCTAAGTAATAACACAATTCTCTTTCTTGCTAAATATCGTTTGATATAACTTTTGTAACTCCTCATCTTTCTGCTGTAATTCAATCAGCTTAGCAGAGCTAATACTTTCATGTTTTCACACTTGCTCCTTCTCTGTTCCACTTATCTGATTAAAAAGAAACTTTCGGATAACTCTACGTCAGCTTTCTTATTTGTGCCTTTATTCTGCTTAAACCTGTGGATCTGTGATCTTCTGATCACGCAATCAGGGAAAATTCCTGGATAAACATTCTCCAGGTCTTCAGTTGCCTGCATCTCCACTGGCTTTTCAACTAGAGTAGGCAGCACGCATACCAGTGAATCAGATATATTATTTGCAAGGACAAATTTCATTCCTGGAGCTGAGAGCTAAGGGTCCAGTACTCTTACCATACATTCTCAACTCTTCTCTGGACTCCCTCGCCTCACTTTACATAACTGAGCACTTTTTGCCTCACTATGAATTCCTGTTCCCAGCACATTTTCTGGCAATAGTCTCTCAAGAGTGCACAAAGCCTCACCCTTCAGCATTACAGACTAAAAATATCCTGTGTCAATTAATATTGGAACCTCCTTACCAATTACTCCTAGCCTATGTGAATAAACTTTATCCTTCCATGTAGATGTTTTTACGCAGATTTAGCACGTCCACTGATCATCTTGTACACTCTGAGGCTGTTGCCTAACTCCCCCTATGCTTTTTGTTATTAGTTCAACGAAACCTCCAGGCTTGTCTGGTTATCCTACATCCCAGCCCACCAACACTGTGATTTTGTGTGGCCCACTTTATTACAATGAAAACACCACAGTATTTTAACTTCTTTGTCCCCCTCAAGGTTTTCTTTATTACAGTAGTAAATTATCCTTATGATCTACACTGTGATCTACCTTTCGCTTTGCACGTGAGAACATCTCTTTGCTCCAATTTCTGTCCCTCAGACACCAGAACTGGTTCTGGAAAGCAAACCAAGTTTATGTACCAGTTCATAATCACCAGCCATTTCAGCAGCTAACCTTGCTGTTTACCTTCTCTGCTCTTCCACTGAGGTTTGCAGGTAGTGAATTTTTGAATTTCTCCAAATACTAACCTCTCTAAGGGCATTATAGCTTTGCTTGAATTTTAAAGCTCTTATCCAGCTATCGAAATTAGTCTGTTTGATCCTTACAAACTCAGTGTAGGTTTGACCAGGATCATCATTAGATTCCTGGAAGGTTGCCTAAGCAGACAATTTTTTTAACCTCTTCAGACTCCCCAGATACCTCCTCTAATCGGGATGTGAATACCTCACCATTCCTACCTACATGTTTCGTTTGGATCATCAAAACGCACATTGCCTCTCGCCACTGCATTTGTTTAACCAACTTTTCAAATGAGGTGAAAAGGGCATCACATTCTTCTCATCAAATTGAGGCAATGCTTGAACATACTCAAACAAATTCTCACTAGGCTTCTGACTACCAGGCTTGCTCATCCTCACTCTCTTCCAGACTAAGCGCACCCTCAGCCGTTATCTCCAGCCTTTTACACTGACTTTCCTTTTTAAGTGTCAGTTTTTGCTATTTAAAAGCTGTCTCTTTCTCTCTCCCCTGTTGCTCTCTCTTTTGCCAATTTTTTTACTCTCTGTTCTCCTGCTCTCTTCCACCTCCCCCTCCCCCACCCCCCAACCACCTTCTGCATTTTATCGAAAGTCAAATGTTTCATTTTGGCTGCCCTTTCCTTACCTCTCGACGTTAACTCAAGATGTTTCATTTGCAACTGAATTCTTGCCATCTCTGTAGATTCTGATGGTTTCTCCAGTAAGTTTAATTGACGAGCTACTGCTGTAATTATCTCTCCGTTCCTCACAGAAGCAGTCAGTTCCAATTCCAGCTTGTCAGCGAATTCTTGCAACTTGGTCTTATTCACTTTTCGTAAAATTTCCAAAGTCACTGCATGCACATCCAGGAAACGTTTGGCGACTGAAATAGCCATCACTATTCGAAGCTTTGTCAACCCAATCAAACTAATACCCGAATTAAAGACACTAGCACCTCCCACTCGCTGTTGAAAATCCAGCAATGAGCCACCAGTCTGTTATGGACGAGGCTAGACTACTCAAAACATTCTTAAGCAAGCAGCCCTGAGCATAACTTCACAGTTTGTTTTGGTTATTATCCAATGAAAATTACCCGGGGTAATTTAGCTAGGATGATTTTAAATCAGACAAAAACGTTATTCACAAAGTTACACAATGAAACACAATGAACAGAATAAAGAACCCCGACAGAATTAAACCTATCCAGCTAGACATAATTATGCTATTCCAAATACACACAATAGTCCCAATAATCAAACTCACTTGAAAAAACGTTATAATGGAATGCATGCTTCCAGGTTGAAGCTGAAGGGCAGAAAAGAGAGAGAGTTTCCACACAGCTCCCAGTTGAACTTCCCAGTTCAAGACTCAACTGAAAACTGCTCAAGTCAGCTCAACTCAGCTAGCTCAGCTAAAAGAGCTGACCACTCCCCGTTCATTATACAGGTTACATCGAAAGCATGACAACTTTGCCATGTAGATTCATCTGTTTACATATAAACAAAAAGGCCTCTGAAAATCTCTTTCGTGTCTGTACCAAACCAGACTGATCGCAGCCTGACACCGTTTTAGTGACCCTCTGAAAAACATCAAGGACAGAGTCTACTTGAGCCAATGAACAGGTTTTAGCAAAAAAAGAAGTCAGAGAAGACAGGCTAGTGTTCTGTATAGAGGTCAGAGCTGTTGGGAATGGCTAATACTATCTGATGACAGATTTGTGAACAACATGACGTTCAATACAGGGTCACATACCAACTGTACATCCAGACGGTGAGACTTCATTCAGAACCTGGAGCTCTCTCTCAACCAACATGGGGGCTCCATAGATCTCTGTAAACTATCATCGAGTCATAGAATCCCACAGCACAGAGACAGGCCCATTATCTCAAACAGGTTCATGCTAATCAAAATGACCATCCATGCAAACCCCATTTCCCTGCGCTTGGTCCATATCCTTCTAAACCTTTCCTATCTATACATTTGTCCAAATGTGAAGGCACGTATCATGGAAAACATGTTATATCCAATGCTATCCGTATTTTGTTTTGGAAATAATGAGTGTTGATTCATAACACTCCAGTGTTAATGCAATCACGTTTCATTTTTTTTGTAGCGTTACAGATTAAACACTCATTTCTTTCACACTCTCCTCATGGTATCATTACTGCAGGAAGTCTGGTGAAACTTCAATACACCGTCTCTCTGTAGCTAGGAGATCATTGATTATAAATGAAAAAAAAATACTGTCTCAAGTACACTCCACAACTGGAGGACGGTGTCTTCACTCTTATACTTTAATCATTTGTAATGAACGCTCCTACTCATTTATTCTGCTGATTACGTGCTGAGTCATAGAGTCATAGAGATGCACAGCATGGAAACAGGTCCTTCGGTCCGACCCGTCCATGCCGACCAGATATCCCATCCCAATCTAGTCCCGAGAGAGGAGCATCGAGTACAATAGGTCAGTGGGGGAGGAGATTAAGGTGATAGGTCAGGGAGGAGAGGGTGGAGTGGATAGGTGGAAAGGAGCTGGGCAGGTCGGAAAAGTCCGGACAAGTCAAGGAGGCAGTATTTGTTGACCTAATCAAATGTCATTTACTGCGAGGTCATTGTTTCAGGCAGTACAGAACCAAGCACATTGCTGTGGGTCTCACATCAATCTTAAGCCAGACCAGATAAGAACACAAGATCTATTTACCAAAGGACATCAGTGAAATAGATAAACATATGGACAAAATGCTGGAAGTGTTATGGTTGTTATTTCCAATTCCTGTCTTTTGTATTTACTTTCTGACATCGTCTGTGGTAGGATGTGGAACAGTGTCTTTCTGTGTAATAACCTGTGCATCGGAATTACATTTCTTCCGACATTATTGCTCTGAGAGACTGTTCGTGTCATTAAGTTATTTTAGAGAAATATTTGCAACTGAAAGAGTGCTTAGAGGAGAAGTGGAACCATAACGTCTGAATTTTACCGAAGCATAGATAATGGTTTATTAAGCGTCAGTTTGAAGCCAAGATGGTGACTGGGCATATAATCGAGCTGGTAGTGGATAGGTTTTGTGATGGATTGAATAACGAGACATAAATGAATTTCATTTATTTAAATTCGGTATTGTAGACAGTCTCGTTCTCCGATGTTTGTGAGGGCGGTGGTGTGGGCGGTTCTGAAATTTGTGGGTAATCAATGGAAGTTGCATTTGAAACTGAAGACAATAGTTTCCGTCTTTGTCAAATATAGATAACAGAAATAGCAACGAAGTTCGCCATGGTTGAAGAGATTAATAAATGGATAGAGATGAAGAAACTTACCAGGAACACTAACAATAGCGAGGATAGGATAGTAACCCGCCTGGATAATCAGCAGTGCACCATTTATCCGATCTGATAATGTTGACCAAGACCAGGAAAAATAGAAAAGACCATCGGATAAACTCCTGTCCATTGTTGCAGCATTCCAGTCTAATGTTCTCAGATTCTGATTTATTAGTGGATCATTTCAGACTATTCTCAGATGTTTAAATCTCCTTTTTCTGTCTCTGCAGCTGCTGATCCGTTTGAGCGTTGGAGTTGATGCATCTGCAGCTACAATGGCATAAACCATTGCAAGAGGTCCCTTACTAATAGGAGACGGAAACCATCCAGTGACATAACTAGGATCCATGGAGACTGGCATCACTCACAGTCACTGAACAAACAGCTCCATTTAACCCCTTTCAGCATGGTTCCTTCAGTTCACAAAAACTACTGGACTGGATTGAATGTTTGCACCGTTGGCTATTGGTCGCATCTCCCATCACCCATTGCTCTCGTGAAGTTAGTATTGAGGGAGAATGATGCATTGTTTCTTATCGCAGGCTAGATGATTCTGCTGCGTTGTCCGTTTGCAATACTGTAACCTGCTGAACCTCCCACAACCACCACCCTCAAAAACCACAATCTACATGCTGTTAGCGTGCAGATCTCTCCTCGACTAGAACAGGCACCAGCCAATATATTTACAGTGGATATATTTGCAGTCCAATGCATAGGAAATGTGAATTTGCCTGGGCATTCCTTTAATTGGTCTCATAAAGCAATTTTGTACATTCAACATTCAATGTGGTTCATCACTTTTAAAAATATAAACTCACAAACACCTTAACACACTTTATTAAGCACAAGTTTCTTCACATTCTCCTCATGGTAGCATCATGCCAGGGTTTAGTCTGGTGAAAACCCTTTGCTGATTAAACCTGTACACAATACATCTAACAGTCTCTCAACAAAACACTACCATTGGGAAAGATACATTTACTCTGGTACTTTAATCATTTTGCATGAACAGCCACATATCATTTACTTCCTGCTGCGTAAAAATTCTGTTTGTGACTTATGGCCAAGCACTTCCAGGTCTGTTTCAACAACAGCACTTCCCAACCTCTCACTATTTAATGAACATAAATGTGAATGATGATATGTGTTGTTCCTATCCGAAATATTTTAGATCTTGCGAAGAGCTATTGCCCAAACACTGATCCTTCTGATACCCCAAAGCCTTCACTCCAGATAATTATACTACTCTCTTCATTCTCTCGATTATCCAACTTTTAATATATTCGGTGTATTCCACACCTACCTATCCATGGACTCTAACATTCTCTACTCACCTGTATTCAACCATGACAAACGTCTGCTGAAAATTCAAATACTTCATTCCCACTGGTTCTCAATTGTCGATGTTACAACGGACAACCTCCACAAAATCCAGCAAAGATTTATCAAATCTTTATCAAAGATCAAGATCATTTCCCCTTCCTGAGTCTAGATTGACTCGACTGAATCATGTCATTATTTTCCAAGTGTCGAGTTGTCACATTCCTTACAAAGGTTAAAATGTTTTTCTCACAGCATACATCAAGCTAACCATTGTTTAGTTTGCTGTTTGCTCTCTCCGTCCTGTTTTAAACATTTAGGTTTACAATCGCTGCTTTCCAGTCCGGAGGATCCTTTCCAGAATCTAACCAGCTTTGAAGAATAATCAGTAATTCTTTCACTAGCTTTGCTGCCACTCCTCAATACTGTGTGATGTAGCTCATCAGTTGCAGAAATATACCAACCTTAAATTCAATGAGGTTTTGAAAGACGTATCTTTTATTAATTCTAATTTCCTGCTGTTCCCCATTTTCACCAATCACTCTGTTCCCTTGTATTTCTGGAAGTTTCTTTCTGTACCTTCCTCAGGGAGATGGACACAATATATTGCTCTCAGGGGACAGATGGGTTCTGTCAGCCAGTGAATATATCGGAGGAGTGCATTCCGGTGATGATGGATATGTTACTCACTCCTGCCTGGAAAGTTCCGGAACTAATCCAGTTTAATTCATGGTGAGCATCAGCACAGTCCTGTCACTGGTATGTGAGGCTGCACAGTATATTGAAGGAGGGGACACAGCTCAGTGACCACCTCAATTTTGAAACAAACTGGCTTCATACCTGACACCTGGTCCAGCTTAGACAAATGTCCCGGGAAATCCCAGGAGAGATAATGCACTGTCCTGCACCTCCCTATTTATAGAGCTTCCCTCCTGTGGAGCCTCATCTCCATTTGTTTACCATGGACCCAGACACTCTGTAAATGCAGTGTATAGAATGGGGTCACCAGACCCCGCAGCTGACAATACAAACCCGAGATAAGCATCCATAGAAACTCCACTGATTTTCCAATGACAGGAACATGTCAATTCCCCACATGGAACGTGCACGGGTTCAGTGTTGAAAATTATTTCCAATCCTGAGTTTCTCTTCCTGGCTGAGAAACCGTTGCATCTCTGCACACTCCCACAGTAAGAGTTCCTCTCTCCAAAGAAGCAGTTGACAATGTAACATTACCTTTCCCTATATCTCAGCAACTATAAGGGCAGCACCAATATTGCTAATGGATTTGATCATCACACTCAGAGAAGAGAAATACAGGGAACCTAACTCACTTTAAACAGAGACAAATCTAAATGGACGTGATATTCAGGAATATGGGAAAACGGGGAAATGTGAGAATAACTTGCCATTCTGTTTTCCTTTCAGTTCATCATCAGCAACCCCTTTGCTCACTTTTCATTTCATTTTCTCTCTTTTTCTGGCCATTTCTCCATCCATTCAATTTAAACCTGGCCCCCACCTCTCTCCCCAACCCAACCATCCATGATACCAGGATAAATAATATTATTTCCCAGTTTGCTTTCAGTTGTGAGGCAGGGTCACTGGACTCAAACCGTTATCTGCATTTCTCCTGACAGAGGCTGCCATACCTTCGAGACTCTCCAACACTTTCAGACGCTGGAGAATTTTATTTTCGATCTCTAGCACTCACCGTTCCTTGTTTTATTTCATCTTTCACATTTCTCCGAATGCCAGCATCACGGGCAAGGGCAACATTTGTTGTCCATCACTAATTGTCTTTGACTACACGGCCATTAGTCAAGACAAAATGGAGCCAACAATGATGTTGTGGGTCTGAAGTCACACTGAGTTCAGACTGGATAATAATATTAAACTTCTTTAGCAAAGACTATCAGTGAAATAATAAAAATAAATCTTAACGGTTTCTGAGTGAAATTGCCTAGTCCGTACTCCCTACTTCCTGCCAGAGAGAAATGGCGGGGAAATCAGTTTAACTACCAACAATCAAAAGGAGTTTGTGGAGAAAAACGAAAGGGAGATTAAGCGACAATTTCATGTAAGATCACAGGTTTCAGAATGCTGAAATGAAGACATTTCGACAGCATCCTGCAACATGAGCCAGTATTCCTAGGAATGATAGGTGAAGAGGATATTGGCGTCAACATAGATGAGGGAGAGTTTTAGATGAACATTTGTTCTGCAACGTTGTAACTGGGTGTGGGTTCAGCAGAGTCTTCGACTCATTGGGCTGAATCTAATAATAGTTTGTCTCAGTGACATTTTTATTGAGTGTGACAGAGGGATTGTCTGTCCGAGACTGAACTAGTTTCATGGTGCTATCTTATCGAACTCACCTCATTAACTACCCACTCACTCTCATAGTGTTCCTCGCATTCAATGCCACCCCGATTCTCCAACCCAACATGGCTGGAGGGACTCACCATCGCACCGATGTCCCTGGCTATTCTATGATCACTGACACTGATGACATCTTTCAAAGGCCAATGGGAACACTGTTGTAATTCCTCAGTTTAGAGCCACCCTGCACTGTTGACCCCGAGGATGGCAGATAAGGGGAACTAACACCACGGTTTTTCAACAGGGGTACAGAGGTCCTAGTGGATGGGCTAGAACAGGTGGCTCTATTCTTTTCCCAGAGGAGGCCTGAGCATGGTCTGAGCTCACCACCCAGCTCAGTGCAGTATCTGCGGTCTCCCTCTCTCTCTCTCTCTCTCTCTCTCTCACACACACACACTCACACTTTTAATATGGAACATTCCAGATAGTGTTCCAAAGAATTCCCATTTTCAGGTGCAGGGACTTGCAGTCATTCAACCCCCTGGGTTCCTGCATAAAAATGCACTTATTTTATATCCAATCACAATTAGTAATTCTGGCTATTTCACTTTGTCTCACTTTGTTGTATTCAGCCAAACACTGTTTCGAAATACTTGTTCCGTTATGAAACACAATTTTGAGCAGAGAACTTTTTATCCTCAGCTGTTATCTGGACCGTTATTCTGAATTGTACCATTATCTTTGTTGTGAAATTTTCTCTTGCCCTTTGCCTGTGCCTGTTTCTGTGTGTAACAGTAACACTGTCTCCCACTCAATTGGTCGAACGGCTGGTTTGTGATGCAGAGGGAGGCCAGCAGCGCAGGTTCAATTCCCCCACACTGACAGAGGTTACCATGAAGGGGACGCTCTCTCAACAATGAGCAATCGAGCATGGCCAATCCACTCTAAGCTGCACATCTTTGTAATCTGGGAGGAAACTGGACCATTGGGAGGGAGCCCACAGAGATACGTGAAGAATGTTCAAACTCACCTGAGGTTGGAATTGAACCCAGCTCCTTGGGTGATGTGCGGCCACAGTGCTAGCCACATATCCATCATACTCCTCAGTTAGTTCTGTTAATTACTTGTAGCTGAATGAAGAAATCCAACTGGCTTGTTCTGATAACTGAACCTGACCCAGTCTTAGACCTTTATTATCGGCCATATCGCCAACCTGTTTACATTTAAAATTTGTTGTGAGCAGTGGAGGAGTGGAAATGGAAACAGTGACACCCTTCAACCTCAGTCAGAACCGCAGTAAGGAGAAATTCACAAAGTGGGAATACATTCAAGTAGCAATTCTCTCACCCAGAAGATTGGGAGGGCTGAATCTTCATATTATATCGAGGCTGACTTTGTCTGTTTTTCCAGAGACAGGTGAATCGGGGATAATTGTGAAATCAGAGAAAAGTGCAGCTGGGAACACAATGAGATGAACCATGACCTTATTGACTGGTGGAATAGTGTCAAAGTGCCGAATGGCCCAGTCGTGTCCGTCAGCCCTATGTTCTGATGTTCCATTCAGCCCTTCGGTCCTGCTGTGCAGGAGCAGATTGAGGCCACTCTGATGGTTTGGTGTAGTTTGGGAAATGTTTTAGAAAATCCAGGCTGTGTCAGGCAGTGACCCCTCTCCCCCAATCCCTCTTTGCAGGCTTCTCCTCTCTGTAACTTCTGATCCTGATGTAGGTCATGTTACAGGCTCAGATTCGCATTGAATACAGCCCCCAATGTCCCACACAAGGTCAACTCACACAATCCTCTGCTGTCTCTGATTGCAACATTCAGGGGGCGGCACGGTGGCACAGTGGTTAGCACTGCTGCCTCACAGCTCCAGAGACCCGGGTTCAATTCCCGCCTCAGGCGACTGTCTGTGTGGAGTTTGCACGTTCTCCCCGTGTCTGTGTGGGTTTGCTCCGGTTTTCTCCCACAGTCCAAAGATGTGCAGGGTCAGGTGAATTGGCCATGCTAAATTGCCCGTAGTGTTAGGTAAGGGGTAAATGTAGGGGTATGAGTGGGTTGCGCTTCGGCGGGTCGGTGTGGACTTGTTGGGTCGAAGGGCCTGTTTCCACACTGTAATGTAAAATCAAAACAAAAAAAAACCATTTTACATCATGATTTCCAGGAAAATAATCAATTATAATAAGAACGTAAGAAATAGGAACCTGCGCTGTCATTCAATAAGAACATGGCTGATCTACTCCACGGCTCAACTCCACTTTCCTGCTAACCCCTTGCATCCCTCAACTCGCTGATATGTCACAAACCAATCCACCCATCAATAAATGCAATCAGTGACCAAACATCCCCAACTCTCGGGGTTAGGAAATTCCAGCCATTTACTACCTTCTGAAAGAAGACATTTCTTTACATCTCAGTTTGAAATCGATATTCCTTACTCTGTATCTACATCTCTGAGTTCGAGACTCTGTCCTGGTGTGGAATCATATTCTCAATGCCGGCCTTGTCAAGCCCCCTCTGTATCTTGTCCGTTTTAGTAATGACACCCTCATTCATTTAAACCATAATGAATAATTGCCTCAGCATTTTTGATGTATTCAATAATTCAATCCTTTCATCCCAGGAACCAGTCTCATGAACCAACATTTCTGCATTAACATGCTGACGTTATGTTTCAGACACAGAAACACACCACTCCGTTGCACTGCTCCTTTTTTTAGGAGTTCTCTCCATTTAATAACAGCTGCCTTATGGTTGTCAGTGTCGTCCTCAAACTCGAACATATATTGCACTCAGCTCTTGTAAGCAGCTCTTGCCATCGGACTGATATTTGTGGTACTCCAGTAGATACATTTTTTTCATAAAGATCAATGAGTCCTGACTCTCCGATTTCTAAGAGTTTACCAAGTGTCATCCCATGCTCATGCATTATCCATCATGCTATGAGCTTCTGTCTTGCGTAAGAACATTTATTTAGTGATATGTTGTGGAAAATCTCTGGAAAGCCTCATGTCTACCAGTCCCCCTTTATCAAGGCCACTAGTTACATTCTCATGGATTTCCAGAAAAACTTTGCATGATTTTACAGGCAAAATATAGTTCGCCTTAAACAAGACCATGCTGACTCTGTGTGAAGCTTTTCTAAATGCTCTGCAGTCCCTTCCTTCATAACAGACTTTCACAGATTCCCAGCAATAATGGTTAGGCTAAGTGGTTCCTGCTTTCAGTCTCGCTCGTTTCTTGAAGACAGGAGCCAGATTGGAGGGTCTCAAGTTTCACTGGGTCACTCCTTTAATCCAGAATTATGGAGTATTTCACACAGTGCCACAGCCACTCTGTGACCACTTCTTTTAAAACCAGCTCTAAATTGTTGATGATCTGTTTACCCTTGCTCTTATCTGTTTGAGAAATGCTTTATTCCTTCTGTTAGAGACAGTTCAAGATCTTCCCTCCTATTACATTTTGTTTATACCATTGAAATATTTACATCACCTTCATCTGTGAGGGACGATGTAAAATACTGGTGCAAATTATCTGTCTGTTCCCTGTATCCAGTTCTCCAGTCACACCCACCAAATGTCCTCAATAAACTTGCCTGACTTTCTTTATACCAAAGATCACACACACCTCTTGAACTCCTCTTACATGCATGTAAAAGCTCGTGCTGCTTGTTTTTATATTTCTTGCCAATTTGCTTACATCACATCTTTTCTTCCCTTTTCTTCGCTTTCTATATTCATACAGTCATATCGCATACAAACACAATCTTTGGTCCAACTTGTCCATGCAGGCCACGTTTTCCAAACTAAACTATTCCCATCTCCTTGCATTTGGCACATATGCCTCCAAACGGTTCATATGTTTGTCCAACTATCTTTCAAATGTTAGAGCTGTACTTGCATCTGCCAGGCTTCCTCTGGCAGCTCATTCCATAAACGCATCACCCTCTGTGTATAAAAAAGTTCTCTCTTCCTCCCATTAAATTTTCCCTCTTCCACCATAAACCTATGGCTCTATGATTTAATTTTCCTATCCTGTGGAAAAGACCTTGGCTTTTCACCCTGTCCATGCCTCCCCTGATTTTATAAATTTCTATAATATCACCCCTCAACCTCCTACACTCCATCTGATATTAACTTCAAGAACAAACATTTAAAGATCAGCACTGTAAATTTGAAACAATATTAAAAGTGACAGGTAAACAGCACTCAGCCCAAACTTCATACTGTTAGTTGTTTTCTTCTTTATGTTCCAATAATAAGGCAGCATGAAAATCTACCTAGTGCCAATAAGCCATCAAGAACCTGAATTCCTTTGTCTGATGGCAGTGATGATCTCTACAGTGAAAATGTATCCCTGGCCAGATCTATATAATTCCACATGTTCAACATTCTCCCTCCTGGCCTCCGTATGACCTTATGTGGTTGTGGCTTCTTTATCTTGCACTCCGTAGAGAGAACCCCTTTTCCCTATTCACATCTTAATTTAAATTCATTTTGCATCATCTTCTCGTTCACCACTGCTAAAAGCCTGGTTATCTGTTGTCACATCCTTTTTTCCCTGTCACCTACCCCTCACCTCTGGCAAGTGACTAAAATGTCCAGTTTCCAATCATTTTCAGTTCTGAAGAAGTGTCACACTGGACTTGAAATGCTAGCTCTGTCTCTCTGTCTCTGCAGATGCTGGCAGACCTGCTGAGTGTCTCCAGAAATAAATAGGCACAGCACAAATTTTCAATTAAACAAATAACTACGGATACTGCAAATGAAAATGCATAAATTGCTGTAGAAACTGTGAGCTTTGTCGAAGGGTCACTGGACCCGAAAGATGAACTCAGCTTTCACTCCACAAGATGCAGCAAGACCTGCTTAGTTTCTTCAGCAATTTCTGTTTTTGAACATTTTCCATAGACGTGTGTCGAATCCGCTCAAACGCCCTGTCCAGCACAGAGTGCTGTACATTGGGAAGGGAACAAAAACGCAAAGTGCACAAGTTCATTGGCTCTGAAACGACATAAGGCTGGCATCACTGACACCACTGAGGTCTTAATCATGGTCAGAGAGAAAAACAGAGGTTAAAAAAAACATTTGCGTCAAACACAGCAGATGGTATTACGGGAAAGACAATGATTCAGATTAGTATTTTAAAGTACCTGAGTAATGTAACAAATTGGAGGCGTGACATCAGGGCGAGACCCTCAGCAGAATGTGACTATGAAACTGGATGTGTTCGCACGTCAGAAACCAGGTTAGGTCACTGAGTACAGGGCTGATGGGTGAATGGGTCTCGGTGTGAACTGGGGGAAAGTCAGTAGAATTGATTTGCAGATATTGCATCTCACACTGGGTTATCATGTGATGCTGTAGATCACAGCAGCAGCTGCAGCAGAATTGCATTCAATCACAATCCATAACTTTTCCCCCAGGATAATCCATCACTCTACCATTATCATCAAGCCGAGTGATGGATCAGTGCCGAGTTTGGGTGAACATGCCAGAGTCAGAAACATGTGTATCTAAACCTGATGACAATCCATTAAAGCTACCGCACTTGACTGGTTACATTACAAACAGCAGAACTACCATCTGCTGGAGAGGGGGAAATGATCCCAAGACAAACAGATAAGATCGAAACTCTGCGTCAAGCCACATCCAGTCATCAATGTCGATGGATTAACAAACAACTTACAGGAGGAGAGGGCTCCACAAATATCCCCAGCTCTGTACATCAGTGTAAAACACAAGGATGTAGTATCTGCACCATCCTCAGCCAGAAGTGTTGAATCGATAATCCACCTGACCCTCCTCATGATGCCCACAGAATCCCAGATGCCAGTCTTCAACCAATTCGATTTGCTGCACATGACATGAAGAAACAGCTGAACAGATATGACAAAAGCAATGGGCCCTGACACCATTCCTGCAATAGGACTGAAGATTGTGCTGCACAACAAGCTGTGTCGTTGGGGAAGCAGTTTCATTCCAGCTCCAACTCTGACATCTGCCTGGCCACGGGGAAAGTTCCTCAACTATATCCAGTCCCATAACAAGGGAATGACTACAGTCTGACCATTTACCACGCCCTCAGTCCCGTCGCGATAGTCTCATTGGTGGGAGTTCTTTTTGACAGAGCTGTCAAGCAGCACAGAAATAATGTGCTCAGTGTGGTTTCCGATATGTCCCCATGTGTAGATGGTGCTGTTGTGCAAATATCACTGGATTACTGATCCAGACCAGGATAATGCTCTGGCAGCTGGTGGAAGTTGAAAACAATTAACAAAATATCGAGACATAAAATCTGGTGCCAGTAATATTGACCTTGAATCTAATGTCCATTGTAAACATCTGTCCCTTCCCCAATGTACTTTAAGGAAGTGAATCTCCCGTGCTTCCTGGTCTGGCCTACAAGTGTCTCCAGACACACAGACATGTGATAAACTCTACAATGGTCTCTGAAACGGCCAAGCAAGACACTCAATTGTATCAAATTACTGTGAGTTCTTAAAGGATAAAACTAGACAGAACACCGGAAACGGGCTTTGGAGAAGGGAACGGGAAACACAGTCCTTTCAACCAGACAGATGCCGCCTTCCTAATGTTTAAGAGCTTGTGACAACAATGACAGAGCTTTCCCGCACACTGCACAGAAACATCAGGAAGGGAGCAAGGCATTAGACACTTTGAGCTTCCCCTGTTCTAGCTCATAGACACAAGTTCACTTTTATAACCCTAGTTAATACATTCTTCAGAAACTCATCAATTTCTGTCTTATGCTGCTCAATAATTGACGGTCCAACCCATACAATCACATAAGCACTGATTCTGCACTGTCATAAATACAGCACGACTACATTAGTCCCACTTTCCGACACGAGGCACATAGCCATGTATGCTATGGCACTTCAAGGGCATGACCATGTATTTATTAACGGCTGTGTGGTTATCTGTGCCAACTGCTCTCTCAGGAAGTGCATTCCTGACCCCAACAGCCTCTGGATGAAAACCAATCCTCAAATCCTCATTAAACATCAAACCCTTCACTTTAAAATGGCACTCCCTTGTTCATCGCCCTTTGACGGAAAGGAACAGCTGCTGTCTATCCATCCTGTCCATGCCCCTGATAATCTTCTCCTTCTGAAGCACGTCCCTCTCAGCCTTCTCTGTTTAAAAGTCAACTCGAGTTGATCTACTCCATCCAAGGGAGCATCCTAGTGAATCTCCACTGCACCCTCTCCAGTGCAATCACACACTTCTTGTAATGTGGCTCCCAGAACTGTACATAGTATTCCATTTGTCCGAACCAAAGTTCCATATAGCTCTTGTAATCTGTGTCTCCATGAATAAAGGCTATGTTTATGGTCTCTATGCTTTGTCAACTTGTGCATGAACCTGTTTAATCACATTCAGGGATATGTGGAGAAGCACCCTCTGAGCTTCCGAGTGTGCTGCTATTCACTGAGTCCTCCCCTGTCTGGTTCCTTCTTCCAAAGTACATCACCTCATATTTATCAGGGTTACATTCCATCAGCCATTGATCTACCCATTTGATCATTCCATCTGTACCTTCTGTAATATAAGGCCTTCCTCCTCACTGCCAACCAACCAGCCAAACTTTGTGTCAAAAGCAAAATGATTTATCACTCACCCCAACACCTCCATATTCACAGCTGCATCATTTATGAATACTACAAATAATAAGGTTAAAAATCACACAACACCAGGTTATAATCCAACAGTTTTATTCGGACGCACTAGCTTTCGCAGCGCTGCTTCTTCATCACGTGATTATGCTCTTTGAAAGTTCGTGCCTCCAAATAAACTGTTGGACTTTCATCTAGTGTTCTGCAATTTTTAAACTTTGCCCAAGCCAGTCCAGCACTGGCATCTCCGAATCACAAATAATATGGGACACAGCACTGATCCCTGTGATACACAATTGGATACGAGTCTCCAGACAAACAAACAGACTTCTACCAGCAGACCTTCTGTATCCTACCACTAAGTTGATTTGGATGCAACTTGGCAAGTCACTAATGAGTCCTACCTGTTCCCGGGCTATTCTGTTCCACTTGACGTACCTGTAGAATGTCTGGGGATTCTCCCTAATCTTGTCCTGCCAGCAGGTTTCCATGTCGCTGTGTTAGCCAGTCCCCTTCAAATGAAGAATTGCCTTCTTACTGCAGTCTGAAATGGTCTATCATTTACCTGCCATTATTTGCCTTAAATGTAGAGTAGACAACCAGAGAAAAATCCTCTTTATTTCCACCTTGTCATTTGTCTAGTGACTTTTCTAAATTTCACAATGATCACCTCTCATTCTTCGAAACTCTAAAGAACACAGGCCGAGTTTCCACATCAGGCAATCTCGCCATCTGAGGGATTAATTTTTTTTTAGATTACTTACAGTGTGGAAACAGGCCCTTCAGCCCCAACAAGACCACACCGCCCCGCCGAAGCGCAACCCACCCATATTCCTACGTTTACCCCTTACCTAACACTACGGGCAATTTAGCATGGCCAATTCTCCTGGCCTGCACATCTTTGGACTGTGGGAGGAAACCGGAGCACCCGGAGGAAACCCACGCAGACACGGGGAGAATATGCAAACTCCACACAGTCAGTCGCCGGAGGCGGGAATTGAACCCGGGTCTCTGGCGCTGTGAGGCAGCAGTGCTAACCACTGCACATTGCACATCCTCCGTGGTCAGTATAATCTTTCTCAGATTGGGTCAATACTCTATGTACAGTCTCATTAGCAAGCTGTGAAACTGCTTCAACATGACCTTCCAACTATGTTCTGCTTCTCTTAAATGAAGGCGAACCTGACTTTAACTTTCCACTTCTATATATTCCTCCAATTACCATTCACATTACTTTATTTAGGAATTCACTGCATGAGTTCTTATAAAAAGCCTTCTAAAAATCGAAATATGCCATTTCTATGTTGTAATAAACAAGTTCAAATCATTCTGAAGTTTTTCAAGTATGGAGACTCTGTCAGACTCAATTAGTGCAAACTGATTCTCTCCAATGTTGCTGTTAATTTCTAAATATCCAATATCTGATCCTATATAATAGATTCCATCAGTTTCCTGACAGCTGTCAAGTTAATTGGTCTGCAGTTCTCCACACTATGTTTTCTTCCCTTTGCAAATGCTTGAATCCCTTCCATTCATCTACAATGCTTGGAGCACATTGACTAACTTCCAGCCTCTGCAAAATGTACAGGAAAATAAAACAGTCATCGACGCACAATTAATGCATCTATTGCTGATTTATTTCTAATATTTTTATACGAAGTACAACTGGCTCATCAGACTTAGCAATGCTCAATCCAGCTACAACACTACCACGCCAGCCTTCAACTACTACCTTTTTATTGATATGAATTGACTTTATGTCTTCAGTTCCACAAGTTCCATGTGATCACTTGGTATTTCTCAGCGATTTTCTGGATCTTCCTCCGTGATGACAGATGCAAAGTAACTGGTTACTTTCTTGGCAATTTCCCTGTGCTCCACAATAACCTCTCCTCTCCCGATTATAAAATTCCACATTTGACCTCGCTTTTATTTTGTTTTCTTTGCAATTCAGATTGTAGATTTATGCAGTCTTTGTGTTCTTCTTTCACAGAATCATTAAAAGCCCACAGTGTGGAAAAGGCCCTTGGGCCAAACATGTCCACCCCGCCTCTCCGAAGAGTAACCACTCAGACCCATCCCCCTCTGATTCTACACTTTGCGACATATGCACCTAATCTACGCATCCCTGAACACTTTTGGAAAATAAGCATTTCCAGTTCAGCTAACCTGTAAATCTTTGGGCTGTGGGAGGAAACCGGAGCACCCGGAGGAAACTCACGCAGACACGGGGAGAATATGCAAACTCCACACAAACAAATTTCTGAGAATTCTCCGGTTTCCACAATGTCTAGAATTCTTCTGAACTCCCTTCCTATGATTAATATAATCTTTAATTTATTAAGATAACCTTCATTAAGTCACTTGCCCTTTCTTCGGTGATTCTACCTTAAAGAAACAGACATATTTTTCACACATTGAAGTATTTCTGTAGATATCCTGGTCCTGATCAGGTGTATCCAAGAACACAGCAAGAGGCGAGAGAAGATATTGCGAGGGCCCTGGCTGATCTTTGTGCATCATCGCTGTCCACCGGGGAGGTCCCAGAAGACTGGAGGGTAGCGAATATTGTGCCCTTGTTCAAGTAGCGTTTGTGAAGAAGAATCTGTGAACTCTAGACCAGTTAGCTTAACAACTGTGACATGTAGGTTCCTTGAGAAGGTTCTGAAAGATAATATATACATGCATTTGAAAAGATACGGTTTCATAAGGAGCAGTCAGCACTGCTTTGTGCATAGGATATCATAGCTCACAATTCTTTAGCGTTCTTTTGAGGAAGTGACCTGGAATGTTGATGAGAGTATGGTGGTAGACGTAGTCTATCTAAGTTTCAGAAAGGCCTTTGATAAGGTTCCACATGATAGGCTGCTCTGAAAGGTTCGATAGCATGGAATCCAGGGGGATCTGGCAAATTGGATACTCAATTTCCTTGATGGTAGAAAGCAGAGGCTAATACTGGAAGGATGCTTGTTGGACTTGAGGTCTGTGATTAGTGGAGTGTCTCAGGGTTTGGTGCTGGGCCTATTACTGTTTGTTATCTATATCAATAATTTGGATGAGAATGTAGAATGGATGATTGGTAATTTGGCTGATGACAATAAAATAGGCAGTACTGTGAACAGTGAGAAAGGTTATCAGAAATTGCAGCAGGACATTTTTTCAGCTGGGGAAGTGGGCCGAAAAATGGCAAATGGAGATTAATATTGATATGTGTGGGTTGTTGCATTATGGAAAGTCAAATCCAGGTCGGAGTTTCGTGGTGAATGTTAGACCCTGAAGGAGTGTAGTGCAACAGAGGGACCTTGGAGTTCAGGTCCGTGGTTCTCTGAAAGTAGTTGCACGTAGACAGGGCAGTGAAAAAGGCTTTTGGCACACTGGCCTTCATCAGTCAGGGCACTGGGTATAGAGGTTGGCGAGTTATATTGCAGTTGGACAGGAAGTGAGGCATGCACTTGGAGTATTGTGTTCGGTTGTGTTCACTTTGCCATAGGAAGGATGTGATTAAACTGGAAAGAGGACAGAAGAAATGTACACGGATGTTGCAAGTACTCAATGCGCTGAGTTGTAGGGAGAGTTTGGACCGACCAGAACATTTTCCTTTGACTGTGAGAAACTGATGGGGAAATCGTATAGAATTGTATAAGATCATGAGATGCGTGGATAAGGTGAATGCACTCATTCTTTTTCCCAGTTTTGGGAATCAAGGACTAGCGGACATCAGGTTAGAGGTGAAAGAATAAAAAGGATCCTGAATGGCAACTGTTTTTACGCAGAGGTTGGTGCACATATGGAATTAGCAGACAGCTAATCTGGTTGAGACACGTACATTAACAACACTCAAAAGGTTTTTAGATAAATACGTGGATAGGAAAGATTTAGAAGAATAAGGGGCAAGGACAGGGAAATGGAATTAGCAGGATGGACATTTGGGTCGGCACGGACCACTTTGGTCCAAAGGGCCTGTATTCATGCTGCAGGCCTCCATGATTCTATGACTCTAACAGCCATTGCGTGTCTACCACTTCATGCTCAAACATTCTATATTGTATGCTGGTGCCGTGTAAAATACAACATATTAACGTCTCTAGTTCCCAGAGCAAGGTTAATAATGAGTCCTTCTGACCACACAACACCAAATCCAAAATAACCTGCTCTCTCGTTTGCGTCACAACATACTCTTCAACCAACTTGTTGTATGCTTATGGAATTTATTTTTCACAGCATTAGCAGTTACTTAGTTAATGCGGTTTAGATGTAATTTGAGATCATGCAGTCATACTGCAGCACCCACAATATTTGCATCTCTAATTTCCAGAGCATTATAATGCACAAAATTTGCACGAGAGCATTGGTTTAGATACATAATACACCAATGTTTGCATCTACTTACTATTTGTAAGATCTACCCAAACTGATTCTGTGGAATCTGAGGTACAGGGTCTGTGGTGTTATTACTGATTGACTTGGACAAGACATTCGGGGAGGGTCACCTTGACGCTGACATGATCTGAAGAAACGACCAGCATCACAGGACAAGCATCAATATTCTCCCCACCTTGTCAGGATAGCTGTCACCGTACTCTCTCTGCTCCCTCACACTCACTACCTATTGTAGCACCCACCCCCTAACAAGGCTCGCACTCTATCTCCAAATAAGGCTCACGCACTCACACTGTCACTATTGAATTCAGCACCTTCGCCCCCCTACCACTCACCCCGTGCGCTCTCTCTCCCTCCACTATACTCCCAACATTAATAACACTGCATGGATACAATACTGTGGACTTACTCCCTCCGGACACCTCACCATTCCCCCTCGCCCTCTACCTACACCAGCACTAACAGCAGGGCCACACACTCCAACCATCTCTCCACTCCCATTCCAGGAGAAACGGACTGTAATAGAAGAGAAAGGGCCAGGTCCGATTGTGGACCACCCGATATCTGATCCCTCCTCCACCCCACCCCCCTCCCCCCGCCATGTGGGGAGGACCCTGGTATGAACCGGAGTGGACCGGGAGGTGTCATATGGAGATTCTGTGACATCCATGCCCCTCCAACTGAGTAAAAAACAATGTTCAGTGAAGGGCAATGCGCAATTTAACAATTCTGTCTGTTTTCATAATTTTCTCCCTCCCAAAACAACAAATACCTCATTGCAGAGAGATACAGACACTAAAATATTCAGAGACATATGTAACCACGCCAATATACTGACACTCACAGTACATATATGGAGGTGGACCGGAGTGGCATACGGAGACATAGACAGTCGCACACAAATAGACAAAACCACAAGTAAAATGCACAGGCTAATACACAGATAAACCGAAGTCAGCACATAAATACACAAACACACAGACACATGAACAAATACACACAAGTGCACACACGGACCCACAGAGACACAGACACTAGTGCTTATAAAACAGAGATAGATAGGTTTTTGTTGAATAAGCATGTCAAGAGTTACAGAGAGTAGTCAGGAGAATGAATTTGAGAATTCTCTAAGCCAGTATTAAATGGCATTCAGAGTCGATGGGCCGAATGTCCTAATTCTGCGTTTTTAATGCTCGTGTAGTGTCATGCTATCAGTTATTCTCTTCTTGGGACAGGAGCAGAGAATGAGTTTAATACATATTTGATTGAAAAGGGTCAGTGGTACAATTGGAAAATTTTAGAGGGCTGAATGGTTTATTTCTATGCCTAATTATTCTGTCCTTGTCTTTCAAAAGAGGTGGCGATTTCGTGTTAGGTTAACACAGTTTAATATAACAGGTCCCACACTGAAATAAGGTCGCCCCTTTCACTTTAGTGTTGTATTATCTGTAGGATCCGCATCCTCAGGGAGCAGTGAAGACTCGGTTTTTGAAGATATTCAAGGCTGAGCTCGACGGATCTTTGCTGGACAGGAGAGTCAATATTTATTGGGAACAGACAGGAGACGAATGGTCAATCACAAAGGGATCAGTCATGAGCATTCTGACTGGTGGCGCCGAATGGACAACTGCTGCCCCTACCCCATGTGTTGTTCCCTCAATCCATCCTCGAGGCTGTTACAGAGACATGCTGCTCTCCCTACGCCATGTGTTGTTGTCGTAATCCACGATCGATGCTGTTGCAGAGACATACTGCTGCCCCTACCCCATGTGTTGTTCCCTCAATCCACCCCTCGATGCTGTTACAGAGATACACTGCTGCCCCTACTCCAGGTGTCATTCCCTCAAGCCACCCTTCGATGCGGATACAGAAATATACTGCTGGCCCTACCCAATGTGTTGTTCCCTCAATCCACCCTCGAAGCTGTTGCAGGATACACTGCTGCCACTACCCTATGTAGTGTGCCCTCCATCCACACTCGAAGCTATGACAAAGATAGGTGCCACCTCATTCAGCCAGTCATTATCGTTACCATGAGACTGGAGGAGACCATTCCACATATTTAACGAGGTATGGAGGAAAATAGAACTAATCATTTTAGCTCATTGAGGATATTTTACTGCACAGGACGCCATGTAGACATCTGAGCTGTTACACAGGAAGCTGTTGCTAACAGGAAATAAAGATTAGCGATAAATGCTTATTTTCACATTACAAAGCTGGAACTGGTGGAGTGCCTCAGAGATCACTATGGAATCATCAACGATCAATATCTGGACCAAAGATCTGGAGGAAGGGACTGAATATATTAAGGCCCAATTAGCCTAAACACCAAGCTGGTCATCAGTATGTCATCAAATGGAGGTCCTGTGTGATCAATGTGATACAGGCAAAGGGAGGTTAGTGAGCAAACCTTCACCAGATATAGCATAATGTGAGTTGTCTATTTTGGATAGAAGGATAAAACAATGGTAAACAATTTAAGTGGAGAGCGATTGCAGAACTCTGTGATACAGATGGTATTCATGATCCTGGTACATGAATCATATGTAGTTAGTCTGCACTTGCTGTAAGTGATTTGAAAGCTAAGTGGAATGATTGTGTTTCTGGCAAAGGGTACCAGGTTTGATCAGGAATGTTTTACTGCATCTGTACCGGTAAAAGTGAGGAGTGCAGATGCTGGAGTTCAGAGTCGAACAGTGTGAGGCTGGAAAAGCACAAACAATCAGGCAGCGTCCGGAGAGCAGGAAAATTGGCGTCACGGGTATAAGTCCTTCATCAGGAATATGCCGGAAACATCGAGTCTCCTGTTCGTTGGGTGTGCCTGACCTGTTGTGGTTTTCCAGCATCACATTTTTCGAGTCGACATCTGTACAGGGCGTTGCTAAGACCACATTATGTGCGGTTTTGATCGGTAAACCTAAAAACGTTTTAGAAGCTTATCAACAATGTTTTGTTCACACTTTCTTGGAATGAAGGCCTTTTGTTTTAAAACATTATCAGTTTTGGACTTAGATGAGAATCCTTTAGGAGCATGCACGATTTTGAGAAAAATCAGCTGGATGCACATTTTCTCTTCTCAGGGAGACAAAAACTACGCAATAAATTTTAAGAATAAAATGTATTGATTTTAGCACAGATATTATGAAAACATCAAACGATTTTTTAAAAATTAAGTGTATGCATACCAAAATATCATCAAATTATAAAGCAGGATTTTTCTCTTTTGTTATTGAAAGGCACTGTGTCTAACAACAGCAATGAAGCACTTGCATATCATCCATTATGATCCATTCCAGAGAATGTTCACGACGAGCGGACGCGGTCCAGTTTGGTGTTCAGTTGACATGATTGCATGTTTCAACACAGAGAGGGAGAACAATGTTCCCTGCCTGAGAAGCAGCAACCGATTGATCCCTCTGTCTTCTTTTGTTCCACCTTACAACAGTAAATCTCTGACTCACCTCTACCTGATGAGACATGGATTATTCCTGATGAGAGATTCATTGGAATCTCTCTACCGTCTGAAGCAAAGGGAATTCAGCTAAATCGAACTATTCTGGGGAGAAATCACATCACAAGTAGCTTGTCTGAGCAGAATGGCGGCTCAGTGGTTAGCGCCGCTACCTCCCAGAACCAGGGTCCTAGTTTTGATTCCAGCCTCGGGCGACTGTCTGTGTGGAGTTTGCATATTTTCCCCGTGTCTGCTTGGATTTCCTCCAGGTGTTCCGGTTTCATCCCACAGGTCCAAAAATGTGCAGGACAGGTGAATTAGCCATGTTAAATTGTCCATATTGTTCGGTGCATTAGCCAGAGGGAAATGGGACTGGATGGGTTGATCTTGGGAGGGTCGATATGGATTGTTGGGCTGAAGGGCCTGTTTCCACACTGTAGGGAATCTAATCTAATCACTTCAGAGGACCGAATAACATTTGGGACAGTCTATCGTTTATCCATTTGTAATGAGTTCAACTATTATGAAACTCTGGAAAGCTTTCATTTTTCTGTTTTGTCTTAAGATGTGTGTGTGTGTGTGTGTGTGTGTGTGTGTGTGTGTGTGTGTGTGTGTGTGTGTGTGTGTGTGTGTGTGTGTGTGTGTGTGTGTGTGTGTGTGTGTGTGTGTGTGTGTGTGTGTGTGTGTGTGTGTGTGTGTGTGTGTCACATTACTCTTGAAGATGAGCCAGGCTGACATTTATATCACTATACTTTGCCATATCACTAAACTTTGAAATGTGTTGTAAATAGTGGAGCAGTGTCACTGCAAAAGGAAACACTGACCCTGCAACATTGATTGGAGCACGAATGACAAATTCTAAAAGGGCTGTTCAAGTGGCAGTTCCCTTCCCCAGAAGTTTGTGGTGCCTGGATGTTTACATTTATTCAAAGTTGTGTCTGTTAAATATTTGATAGACAAGTGAATGTAGGAAAATACTGCACGTGCAGAAGAAGTACTGCTGAGACCACAATCAGATCAGCTACGATCTTAGTGCGTGGCAGAGCAAAGACAAAGTGCCGAATAGCCCTCTCCTACTCCTCAGTCCGATGCTCCTATATTCCAATCAGCCCCTCACAGCTCCTGCACAGTTGCAGACAGAGGCCAATTGCTCGAAATACCTGGTCCACAGTAATACAGGATCTCCTTCTGTCCCTCACAATTGTCACATAAAGTTTGGCGTGGGTTGAAAAATGTTAAATCAAAACCCAGGCTGATCTCAAAAGACGCCTCTGGTCTATTAATAGAGTGTCTCCTCTCTGCAACCTGTGCTTCATTTGTTGGTCATGGTGCAGACCCAGATTCATTGTGAATACAGTCCCCATACCTCACCCTGAGATGACTCATGAAATGCTTTGCTCTCTCTAACTGTAACATCCAATAACGGAATGTTCAGGAAAATTACAACCATTAACTTCCTAATTACAGAATATGAGAGCATAAGGAACAGGAACGGATGGTAATTCGGATTGTCAGGCCTGTCGTGCCATTGTATAATATTATGGATGATCCACTGTTGTTATCAACTCTGCTTTATTTCCCAATTCTTCACATCCCTCAATTCTATGGCAGGTCAAAAACCCACCTAGCTCCTCTGTAAATACTTTCAGTGATATAGCTCCACGAACTCTCTTGACCAGATAATTTCTGACATTCAGTATCCTCTGTGAGAAGGTTACACTCCCCAACCATACACAATAACCTATTTGTATGTTCAAAAGAGGTGAACACAGCAGCTCATGTAAGAGTGACAGACCCTGATATCAAGGCAGGGGTTGACTCAGGATGGTATCAAGAAACGTTGACTAAATTAAATTTAATAGGAATCAGCCACAATCTCTCCACTGGAGGTCAGCCATCGCACAGAGGAAGATGCTCATGGTTGGTGGACATCAATCCTTTCCGTCCCGGGACATCCCTACAGGAGATCCTCAGGGTATCTTCCTCCACACAATCATCTTTAGCTGCGTCATAAATGTCCTTCCCCATCATTACATCAGAAATGGGGATGATCACTGAAGATCACACAATGTTCAGAACATTTAACCCCCTCAGCTCCTGAAGCAGTCTATGTCCATGTGCAGCAAGAACCGGACAGCATTCCAGTTCGTGCTGTTAAAATATGGTAACATTTGTGTAGCAGCAGAGGCAGACATTGCACATTTCCATAGTTCAAAGAGGAGCTCATTCAGCATCTCAACCTGGTCACATATGAATATGAGCTAGCATTCAGCCCATCAAAGCTATTGAACAGGAAGAGTGGCAATACGTTCAATATTCCTGTCTGTTACAAAGGAAGAGGAGGGGTCTGGTCAGCACATCGAACTGTTAAATAGGAACAGGTGGAGCCCAAACAGTCTCCAGAAACTTTTCCACGGGACCAGGAAGAGGCCATTCAGCCTCGCAAAGGCTTATACAGGAACAGGAGGATGTCACTGATGCTCCAACATGACAAATCACAGGAGTAGATCATGATGTTCATCGTGGCTCCTTTGTCTGTGGAACAATTGCTACTTTAACGTGATTTGCTGGCATTGAGGAGGGAAGCGAGATATTTTCTGTCAAGTCTCAAGGAGACATCTTCCATCTCCGAAAAGGCAGACCCGGGTTCTCCGTGGGGGTCAGAAGCTGGTGGGAATAGTTAACTGTTTTAGATTGAAGGTATTGGAGCTGATATTGGGATTGTGAATAAAATGACGTTCAGTGCAGGATCACACACCAAATACACTGCATTAATATGTAGAGTTTTTATTCAAAGTCTGGATTTTCTGCTCTGTCATTGATATGGGGAGTGGGGGGTGGTTGGGGGGAATGTTCTCAGAGGTAATAAAAGTATCTAGAATTTCGTAAAGTTAGTGAAAAAAGAGGCCGTGGGATCCATCACCGTATCAGTATCTATTTAGAACAATATGTGTGATTGTCCATCCCCCTGAAGTTCCAATACAATTCCATCTTATTCTCTCACAGTGCGACAGATTAATCTTCACTCACTCCTCATGGTACCATCATCCCAGGGATTAGTTTGGTGCAATTCCTTTGAACTCTCTCTGTGGTAAGAAGATCATTCCTTATAGAGGAGAGAAAATTTATAGACGATACCCCAAATACTGCCTCAACAAATCTTTCAGGGATGATCACATTAATTACTTTCCCTCACTTCGCCGTTTCCACTTCTTTCTAAAGGCGTAAAAAGCATCATTCTCTATATATTGCCACTGATGCGTAATTTACATCTTCCTTATTCTGTATGCCAGTGTCAATAAAACCAGCACCAGGAGTGCCTATCGAGATGGACATCACTCTCGGGGACAGACTCAATGAGATGGAAAACACCTAAAATAAGGAATAGTCGCCTACCTGATGGAAATGAGCAGTAGCAATATGGGAAACAGGAAGTAGGAGGGAGTTATCTTTACTTTTCTTCTTCTTCACGAGGCATATGAAGCCCTGGTCTGACCAGCATGGTATGCCTATCATGAACTGAGTGGCTGGTTCAGCTGCTCCACTGGTCAGTAAAAAGTAAACCACATTGCTGTGGGTTTGCAGTTACACGGAGACATGACCAAGGAAGGATAACCCATTGCCTTCTCGAAAGGACATGACGTAAGCAGATGGGCTTCTGTATATTACAAATAATGATGGTTTCTTTTAAATTCCATCAACTTGCTTCATGAGACATCAACAGATTATTATCTGTACCTCTACATGAAGAGTCAATGACTTGAGCACCACGCACTACCTTCCTGTCTGACAGATTCTGTGGAGAGAACAAGTTAAACATCTCAAGTACAATTCTCTTGACATGGACATGTGGTTTGAAGGGACTTGAAAGAGATGAATCCAGATTTCATAGTGGCACAAATAAAGAAGTTTATTCAGAAGTTGCACTGAGGCTGACGATTAGACTGGGACATCATAATTGTGGTACTGGGCAGGATTGGTGAGTCGGAAGAATATGGAAATGTAGATCTGTGCAGGGCTAGAAGGATTATGGAGATTGAGAACACTCTGGTTCCTTCTCGCATATCAGTGAGCAATTTATAAATAGTAATTTGCTTTGTAGAATTTATCAGGAAAGGAATTTTTGACTGGAAGTGAAGACACTGATTTCCCCTTTTCCAAAATTTACCTAACTTGAGCAGAAACACAGTTCAGCCCGGTTTAATAGACAAAGAGAATGACTTACTAGGAACACCAACTATACCAGTACCTGTGATCCTATCTTCTCCATCTCAAATTGCAGAATAAATTCAATCATATTATGATTACTGCTTCCTTCGTGTTCCTTCACTTTAAGTTCTCTTAAATAGTCTGCCTCACTGCACAACACTAAACCCAGTATTGCCTGTTCCTGAGTGGGCTCCACCACAAGCTGCTCCAAAAAACCCTATCGAAGATACACCACAAATTATATTTCTTGCGAACCACTACCAACCTGATTTTCCCAGTCCCCCCGTGGATTGAAATCTCCCATGACTACTGTACTTTGCCTTTTGTATGCATCTTTTCTATCTCCTGGTGTATATTGTGCCGCAGCTCCTGACTAATTTTTGGAATCCTGAACAAAACGCCGTCTATGTTTCTTTATTCAACCTTTGGGGATACTTAATTCTACCCACACTGATTTTGTGCCATCTGACCCTACTTTATGTCATACAGTCAGAAAGTTGTACAGTCAGAGAGATGTACAGCATGGAAGCAGATCCTTCAGTCCAACTCGTCCATGCCGACCAGGTTACCCAACCTAATCTAGTCCCATTTGCCAGCACTTGGCCTATATCCTTCGTACCCCTCCTATTTACAAACCCATCCAGATTCCTTTTAAATATTGTAATGGGACCAGGTCCACCACTTCCTCCCACAGTTTTTTCCATACACACACCACCATGTGCATGAAAAAACTTGCTCTCTTGGTCCCTTTTAAATCTTTCCCTTCTCAACCTAAACCTATGCCCTCTAGTTCTCCCCCACCCCAGGGAAAATACTTTGTTTATTTATCCCATGCATGCCCCTTGTGATTTTCTAAACAGCTATAAGGTCACCTCTCAGCCTCTGACGCTCCAGGGCAAACAGTCCCAGCCTATTCAACTTCTCCCTGTAACTCAAATAGTCCAATCCTTGTAAATCTTTTCTGAATACTTTCAAGTTTCATAACATTCTTCCGATAGCAAGGAGACCCGGATTCTTTTGATTGATTTTTCTTTAAATCTTACTCCCCCCACCAACCTATCTTTTAGTAGGATGCATACCCTTGAATATTGTCAATCCTGATTCCCTTTCAGCACGTCTCTGCCAATTTCAATCTGCGCTACAAGCTCATTTACCTTATTTCTTATGCGGTATGCATTCAGCTATAACACTCTCAGTCCTGTATTAACCGTGCCTCCTCTGAATTTCATTTGTCTGTCCAGTGTGCTTGAAGTTTGATTGTTTACACTCTGTCCTATTTGTGCCTGTGCTGGAGATTTTAATAAACTCGCCTGCGTTCTCCACTCTTACCTCCTCTTTGCATTCGAGTTTTCTATTTTCCCCTATAACTGAAGCCCCAGCCAAACCTAAACATTTGTTGAAAGATCTGACCGAAGCCCTAGTTATGTGATTTGTTAGGACTCTGGTACCATCATTGTTCAGATGAAGACCATACCATCAGAACAGGCTCCTTCTACCCCAGTAATATAATATGCTTATGCATCACAAAATACAGGGTCAAAATGACTTGTCGTACATTCAAAAATATGGAAAGTACAAACAGATATGATTGTTAAAATACACTCGTGACCTTGAGCTATATAAATTGAAATGTGAATTACAAAACCATGGAAGTGCTGTCCAAACTTTATCAATCATTCTTCGTCCCACAGCTGAGATGGCGATTTCCCCTTTGTCAGTGATCCCCTTCACTGAGATTCTCTGGTCCTGTCCCGCACACAGTATTTCGGGGGCTTATCAGTTGTTGCTGCTGTTCGCCCAGTCTATTGAAGTTAATCCACCTTCTCCCTGGAACCAAGCAATTGGTCTATTGGATTCCGTTTAACTGTCAGCAACCTAGCTCTGTGATGTTATTGGAGATAAAGGATCTGGGATGACAGCCAATATTAGCACAGTGCTCACAGGGTATGGCACCAGACAAAGGCCTTCAGTCCAGGGTCATATCAAAATAAAATTTCCACATTCTGTGTACTTTCCTCATGGTGTCTCCTGATCTAACCAGCTTTGCTCTCTTCTAACACCCGTTTCTCCCACACAGTTCACGCTTCCTATCCACGCTGTTGATCTCCCTTCACATTCTTTCTTTCTGTTTCATTCTCTTTCTCGCTGTCTTTCTCTCTCTCTTTCGGTATCTCCAATAACTCTGTCTGCTTTTGGGTAGTGCAGTTGGAGAGCGTGTGGATGTAGGATGGCCTAAATTGCCTCCGTCTGTGCCATATAAATTCTGAAGGTCTCTGACCCACAATAAAGACTTTCAGTGCCTGGAGAAACAAGCTGGTCCTGCGAAGGACAGAGTACACAATCATCCATTATCTCTTCCTGTTTTCTGACATGCAGTGTCCTGTAAATATCTGATCAAACAAAATAGACTGACATTCGAGCAGTTGGGAGGACATTCACCAGGTGATAGTGAAATCAGGATTTAATAAACAGTTCCAACATGCAAAATGTGGATTTGCCTGATAGCAGCTCCTCCTAATTAACAGCCCCTCCCTTCTGCCTGATGTGGATTTGCCTTCCACCAATTTATTAACTTCCACAAGGTCCTGACTTATTCCATGATCGTAGCTATCTCAAACCTGAGGGCATTGTGATCACTGTTTCCAAAATGATCTTCCACTGAATGGTCAATCACCTGGACAGACTCATTTTCTAATACGAGGTCCAGTATGGCCCCTCCTGTGGTTGGACAAGCCCCATCCGCTGCAAGTAACTTTATTGGATGCAGTTAAGAAATTCTACCTCGTCTAAGCCTCTTTTTCTAAGGGATTCCCAGTCAATATTGGGGATGTTAAAGTCACGCACTGTGGCAACTCTGTTTTTAATACCCGTTTCCATAATCGGCCGACATATTTGTTCCTCAATCTCTCGGTGGCTGTTGGAGGGACTACAGTACAATCCTAACACATGAATCCATCATATGAGCTCTCCTCATGTTGCCTCAGTAGATGAGCCCTAGGTGCAGATGTAACAATCTCCCTGATTAGTAATGCAACTCCTCCGCCTCTTTTAGCTACCCCTTTATCTCATCTAAAACAACAAAACCCTGGAAAGTTGAGCAGCCAGTCTTGTCTCTTTCTCAACCAAGTCCCTATAATGTTTGCAACATCGTAGTCTCATCGTAGTCCCATTAAGGCTCTAAATTCATCTGTTTACCCATAATAATACTTGGACTGAAATAAATACACTTCAGACAAACACATCACACACTGACCTGATATTTGGTTTGAGATTCCCTGAAGTATTTTCTACTGCTATTTTCCGGTGACAGGAGGTTACAAAAGACTATCAGTAAAGCAGAAAATATTGTAGACAGACAATTCCAGTATCCTCCTTTGTCACTTCAATCTGTACATTGCATTACACATGGTCCGATTTCGATAGAGTGCTGGATAATTATTTCACTTTAAACGACTGTCTCCAGCCACTCACTGCATATTCAGCAAGTATTTCTGTACCCACTGGATTGATTGCTCTCTTGTCCCTCTCTCACGAAATCTCTGTAATATTTACATTGGAGTTATGTGTACTCATCCAATCTCGAGGTCCCTACAAACCAGATTCCTCGCATTAAACTAATAACCCTTATGCCTGCCAGTCCCATTGTGTTCAGTGCCCTCTGCGTCTTTGTTATTGATCTTAGATGCACTGGTTTTAGTCTCCAATTCCTCCTCAGTCACTGTACTGTGGACCTACTGCTCTGCTTCCCACTCCCCAGTGCCACACTATTTTAAACACTCCTGAGTGACAATAGCAAACCTGCCTGCCAGGAGATTGCCGCCAGTACAGATCCATTCCGTACTTCTTGTGTCGGTCCTACCGACAAGGGAATCCCAATGATCCACATATCGGCGATTGCTGCTAGTTCAGGTCCACCCCGCTCTCCTTGGGTATATCCTACCGAGTCGGGAATCCCCATGATCAACATATCAGAAGTGCTACCAGCTCTTTGGCCGTGTATTTAACTGTTCTACCTTCCTATTCCTAATCTCACTCGCAAGTGACATATTCTAGCGTCTCCAAAATTCAGCACAACTCCAGCAAGGCCTTTTCTTTAAAGTGGATTGACGAGATAATAAAAAAACGTAAGTGTGACTTCATTAACCAGGAAGGTGGAGCCCACTGACTCAGTCCAATGGCCAGAGGATCTGATATCTATCACCTCCACCAAACCTGTTACAAGGTAGACATATGGACCATTTATTTGCAGACTGACGAGGATAAACATAAGACTACAAAATGTCAGAGCAGATGGATGTCATTCAGCCTGTTTACTCTGCTTTGCTTTAAAATTGGAGTTTTGATATTCAGTTCCTTTCAATGGCAAGTTTCTTTACCCAGCATCCCCAGCGGGTGAGAAAGTGCCCAGTGTCGTTGTGTGCACAGTCCTGCGAAGGGAGTATCCAGTGCCAGGCAATGGGGTGTGGGGATTCCCAGGGGTGGCAAAGGAAAGGCTGCATGCAGCGACGATGGACTGAGGGACTGAAAGAGATGGAATGAGTCTCCAGGGACACTGCACTCAGACAAGTGGCTGGGCAAGATGCCTAAATAGTCAGGGGAATCCGCGAACCACGGCTGTTTTTACAAAAAGCTGTCACATTTGTATCATTTCTCCTTCAAATAAAAGAAAAAATACTGTAGATTGTAGAAATCCGAAGCCAATACAGAGACATACTGTGGAGAGAGGAAACATCTAATGCTCCCAGTGCTGACACGAGAAGAATATACAAAGTCCACACAGACAGTTTGCAGAGATTGGAATTGAACCCAAATCCCTATCACAGTGAGGCAGCATTGCTGTGTCACTGTGATGCCCAGTGATGGATAATTGGGGATAGTACAGTTAGAGGCATAGATAATATTCTCTGTGACCAGGATTGACAGTCCTGAAGGTTTTGCTACCTACCTGGTACTTGAATTTGGGATATGTCATCTGGGGTGCAGAAGAAGTTGGAGTGGAAGGGGAATGAGTCAGTGGCCAGAGTCTGTAAGGGTACTAACGGCTGGACAAGCAAATGACAATGATAAGAGGGACGGTAAGTACAGAACTGCACTGTTATATCGGAATGCAAGTAGTAGAAGGAATAATGTAAATAAGCTTGTGACTCATATACAAATTGGCAGGGATGACGTGGAGGGCATCACAGTGACGCCATTGCAAGAGGATCAGGATTGGGAGCTGAATATTCAAGGGTATTCATCCTGTCGAAATGATAGGAAGGTGGGTAGAGACACAGATTTGTCTCATTAGTAAGAAATCTAATTTAATAAATTAGAAGAAATGAACTAAGATCAGGTGGTGTAGAAACTGTGTCGGTAGAATTGGGGAATCACAAAGGTGATAATATGCAGTTGGGGTTATGTACAGGCCGCCAAACTGTAGTCAGGAGCTGGGGTGCAAGATACACCAGGAGATAGAAAGATCTGTAGGAAAGGCAACGTTACAGTGATAACATGAGATTTCATTATGCAGGGGGAATGGGAATTCGGTTTGATCGTGGTTTGCAGGAAATGGAATTTGTGGAATGTCTATGAGATGACGTTTTGTAGCAACTTGTGCAGGAAGACTAGATGAGGGGAGCTTTGGAAAAAGGAAATCATAGGAGGCAGTGATCATAATATGATTGAATTTACTCCGCAATTTCAGATTGAGAAGTTAGAATCAGAGGTAATGGTATTATGGCTGACTAAACGCAATTGCAGAGGCATGATAGAGGAACTGGGTAGAATTAACTGGGATACAGGCCCAGAAGGAAGGACCGTGGAACAGCAATGACAGGAGATTTTTGGAGTAATTCAGGATGCACCAGAGATTTATCTTGAGGAAAAAGCGACATGCTAGAGAGAGGATGAGGCAACTATAGCTGACTAGGGAAGTCAGGGACAGCATAGAAGCAAATGAGAACACATATAATGTGGCGAGTGGCTGTGGGAAACCAGAGGATTGGGAAGCTTACAAAGACAAAACGGAGAGCAAACAAAATAAAATAAGGAGGGAGATTATTAAATATGGGGGTAAGCTAGCCACTAATATAAAGGAATTCTGTAAGAGCTTCTTTCAATATATAAAATACAAAAGAGAGGCAAAAGTAGAGATTGGACTGCTGGAAAGTGATAATGGAGAGGTAGTAGTGGTGAACAAGAATAGGCTGAGGAACTGAAAAATTTGGTCACGGAAGAAGATGCGAGTAATACCTTAACATTCAAGATAGTGAGGGGTCGGAGCTGAGTATGCTGGCCACCACCATGGAGAGCGTGCTAGAAAAAAGTGAATGACCAGCAAGTGGTTAATTATCCTCGACCGGATGGACTACATCCCAGAGATATAAGGAAGATAGCTGAAGATGATGTGGGGGTATAGTGGTGATCTTTCAGGAATCACTAGAGTAAGGAACAATCCCAGAGCACAGGAAACCCACTAACGTGATACCCCATTGTAACAAGGGAGTGAGGAAAAAGACAAAATAAAATCCATAATTAATGGATTAACTTCGGTCGTGGGTATGATCCTGGAATCCATTGTGAAGGATGAGATTTCTGAATAATTGGAAGTGTTTGGTGAAATGGGACAAAATCACTTAATCAAGGGAAGGTCATGCCTGACAAATCTGTTGGAATTATTTGAAGAGTAAATGAGCAGGCTTGACCAAGCACAGCCAATGGATGTTATCCACCTGGATCTCAAGAAGGCCTTTGACAAGGTGTCACACAGGAGATGGATGAGTATGATAAGGGTCCGTGGTGTTAGTGGTAAGGCAGTGGCATGAATGGAAGCTTGTCTGTCTGGCAGAAAGCAGAGAGTGGGGATAAAATAGTCATTCTCAGGATGGCAGTCGGTGACAAGTGTTGTTCTACAAGGCTCAGTGTTGGAATCGTAACTTTTTACTTGTTACGTTAACAATCTAGATGATGGAACTGAGTGTATCCTGGCTAAGTTTGCAGATGATACTAAATCGGCAGATGGACTGGTCGTATTGAGGAGGCGGAGAGGCTGAAGAAGGAGATTGGCAGATGCATTCCAACGTTGGAAAGTGTGTGGCCATGCACTTTGGCATGAAGAATAGAGGCATGGTCTATTTTTTAAATGAGGAGAAAATTCAGAAATCTGAAGTGCAAAGGGACTTGGGAGTTCTAGTGCAGGGTTCTCCCAAAGTAAGCTTGCAGGTTGAGGCAGTAGCCAGGAGGGAAATTGCCGTTATTACTGAAGACATTTCTTAAGAGAGCAATTGAATACAAAACAGGTTGTAGAAGTCTCTGGTCAGACCACATTTGGAGTATTGTGCTAAATTTTGAACCCCATATCTCAGGAAGGATGTGGTGGCCCTGGAGCTTGTGCAGAATATTTTCACGAGAATGGTCATAGGAATGAAAAGATTATTGTATGATGAGTGTTTGTGGGCTCTGGGTCTATCCTCGGTAAAGTTTAGAAGGATGACACGGAATCTAATGGGAGCACAGAGTACTGAATTACCTGGACAGAGTTGATGTTGGTAAGATGCTTCCATTCGACATGAGCTCGAGGGCAGATGTTAGGGTGATAAGGAGAAATGTATTTAACCAGAGAATGTTGAATCTTTAAAATTTATTGCCACAGAAGCAGTGGGAGCCAGGTCATTAAGTATATTTGAGACTGCTTTAGATAGGTTCTTGATTATCCAGGGGAAGAAGAATTACGAGGAGAAGGCCGGAGAATTGTTTTGAGAAACCTATCAGCGATTATTGAATGATGGGCAGACTCCGCAGATTAACTGCCCTAATTTCTGCTACTTTGTCTTATAGACTTCTCTGAGAAGATGGATTCATGTTCTTCATGAATGTCAGAAGCTGTTGGGAATAGTTAACTGTTTTAGAATGAAGGCTGCTGTCAGGGTGGTGGATACTATAACATTCAGTGCAGGATCATACACCAACTGCACTATATTAATGTGGTGATAGTTTATTCAAAACCTGGATCTCTCTGTCTCTCCGAATCACCGTGGGGAGTGGAGGTTAGGGTGTGTGGGCGTAATGTCCTCAGAGGCACTTAAACTATCCAGAATCATGCATCCTGAGTGAAACAGCAGACATGGAATTTATCACCTTCTCATTATCTGTTTAGAATATAAGGGGTGATTGTCCCTCCCCCCTCAGTGTTCAATGCAATCACCTCTTATTCTCTGAAAGCACTCCAAATCAAACTTTACTCACTCCTTATGATGCCATTATCCCAGGGATTAATCTGGTGGAACTCCTCTTCACTCTCTCTGTGGTAAGGAGATCACTCCATATAAAGGAAAGAAAATCTGTTCACAATACCCCAAATACTGCCTCAACAACACTCTGAGGTTTGATCGCAATAAATCCTTTCCCTCACTTAGCTGGCTCCATTTCCTTCATGTGATAAAGGAAACCATTCATTTACAATCCATTGCCACTGATGTGGAATGTAAAACATCCTTACATCTGTAGGTCAGCATCAATAAAGCCAGCACAAGAGGTGCCTGTCGAGATGGACATCACTCTCGGGGAGAGACTCAATGACAAAGAATGCACCTAAAACAGTGAATGGCCACTTACTTGAATGAAAATCAGCTGTTGGATTAGGGAAATAGACAAAGGAAGGGAGCTGCCTTCACTTTTATTCTTCCCTCACGGGATGTGTGCAGCCCTGCTCAGGCCAGCATGTCATACCGATCTTGAACTGAGTGGCTGGTTCAGCTGTTCCACAGGACAGTAAATAGTAAAATAAACTGCTGTAAATTTGCAGTTAAACAGAGACCTGACCAGGGAAGAATGACCCACTGCCTTCTCTAATGGGCATCAGGCAAGCCGATATGAACAGATTATTATTCTGTGCATCTAGATTACGAGCCAATGGCGTGACCACCATACACTATCCTCCGATCTTTCAGATTCTGTACAGAGAACAAGTTAGTCATCTCAAGTTCAATTATTTTGCAATGGACACGTGGTAAGAAGGAACTTGAAACACGTGTTCAGAATTAACAAAGGCGCAAACAATGGTATATTCAGGAGTTGCACTGCGGCTGAGGAGGAGACTGGGACGTCTTAATGTTTGTTCTGGACAGGATTGGCATGTGGGGAGGATATGGAGATGTAAACTTTGCAGGAGAAAATGGATCAAGAAGGTTGAGAACAGTGTGTTCCATCCCCGCAAATTGGGGAGGTATCTGTAAATAATAATTTGCTCGTTTTTATTTCCATGGAATGGAATATTTGATTGGAACTGAAAAAGTTGACTTGCACCTTTCCAAAATTTACATATCATCAGTATCAATGCAGTTCGATCGACAGACTGAGTGACTTACCAGGAACACCAACTATAGCAAGAATAGGATAGTAACCAACTTGAATAGCCAGCAGAACATCTTCAATCCGATATGCTAATGACATCCAAGGCTGGGAAAGCCAGTAAAGACCATAGGATAAACTTCTGCCCATTGTTGGAACATTGCAGTCTAATGTTCTCACAGACTGATCTCTCCTGCACCTCTCTTTGGAGCTGCTGATCCCTTTTACTGGTGTGGATGATACTCCCGCTCATACTATGGGATAAAACCCTGAAAGCATTCCCTTATTGATAGAAGAGAGAAACTCTCTAGGGACGCTTAGGATCCATGGAGACTGACATAATCACACTCGCTGAACAAATAACTCCAGTTAACCGATTAGCCTTCAATGCTGTTTTATTAAAGTTCAAAATAACTTTGAATGTTTATGCATTCTGGGTGTGATATGTGAAAGTGACTGAAGGAAGGAATGTTGAAGATGGCAGATTGATTGTGTGTAATCTTTCAGTCTGCCTTGGATATAGAAGTAATGCCAGAGGTTTAACGGAACATAAACATGTTTCTCTGCTCATAAATAGAGAAATAAATCCTGAAACTACAGATCAGTCATTGCAATATCTGTAAAACATTGAGACAACATCTTTCGTCCATGATCTAATGGCAAAATGTGCCTAACAAAACGAAGGTTATAACAAACAAATGGCATGGATATGTTAACAGAGAATTGTACGTGACAAACACAATTCAGATTGTTATTCCAGAATGAGACAGGGCAGGTGTGGGTCATGTCGTTGATGGTATCCATGTTAACGAACTGTGATGAAGTGACATTTGATGGACTTCAATTACATTGTGATTATGACATTGGGGAAAGAGAGAAGACGGAGAGGACTGGTTGACATGGTTATTTAGACTGGGTGGAGGGACAGTGATGTTCTCCAGTCGCCAGTATTGGAACGTTACTCTTTATAACTCATATGAAGAACAGATTCCAGGATACATTTACAATGGGGAATTAGCAGAGACAATATTAATGAAATGCATTAATGCAATATAAAATCCAGAAACAAAATGATTTTCTGCACATACCAATCTATGCAAAGTACAAAGAGATAAGGTTCTTAAAATGCACTCCTGATACTGTGCTATATACATTGAAATCTGGATTACAAAACTAGGTAAGTGGTGTGCAAACATTATCAATCATTATTTCAGCCACAGCTGAGATGTTGATTCCCCTCTGTCAGTGACCCGCCTCACTGTGATTCTCTGGCCCAGTCTCTCACACACTTTGGGGCGGGGGGCGGGGGGAGTGGTCATCATTTCCTGCTGCTCTTGGCACAGTCTATTTAAAAACTCTGCTTTCTGCATGGACCCAATTTGTTGGCCTAATGGGTTATGTTTAGCTGTCAGTAAATTCTGTGATATTATTGGAAATAAATACTCTGGGCGAACAGCCAGTATCAACGTAGTGCTCACAGGATATGGCGCCCAGACAAAAGGGCTTACAGTCCAGAGGAATTTCTAAATAAAGCTTCTAACTTCTGTCTGTCCATATTTATCTACCCTAATGCGGTCTCCTGATCTACCTAACTTCACCCTCATCTAACACCTCTCCCACTCAGTCAGTCATTCCCCTTTCTTTCCTCTCTCAGTTTATCCCCCTTCACTTTCTTTCTCTCTGTTTACTTCTCTCACACACCATCTATCTCCACACACTCTCTCTATGTCCGTTTGTGCTGTTGGAGAGCTTGTGACTCCTCGATGGGCTGAATGGCCTCCATCTGTACTCTTATAAATCTGAGGTTCTCTGACCCACAGTAAATACTTTGGGTGCCTTGACAGACATGCTGGTCGGGTGACACGTACAATGCACAGTTAGCCATTCTTACTTCCTGTTCTTTTCTGATGTGCAGCTGCCTTGAAATGTCTGTTCAAACGAAACAGATTGAATGAAATTCAAGCAGTCGAGAGGATGTTCATGACTCTGTATTTCAATCAGGATTTAATGAAGGATGAGATTCCAGAATAACATAAGCAGTGAATGAAAAACAGGGCAATACAAGAAATGGCAGTTGAGTACAACATGTGGTTCCAAGTAGGCCTCATGATATTACCAATAGATTATCAATCCAGAAAATCAGCTCCTGTTATTTGGGCCCAGGTTCGAATCCCGCCACTGCAGATGGTGGAAATTCAATTCAATAATTTTACAATATCTTGGAATTAAGAATCTACACATGCGAATAAAGACATTGCTGATTTTAAGAAAAATCCATCTGGATCACTAATATCCTTTACTGAAGGAATCTTCCATCCTCACCTGGTCTGGCTGACATGCAGACCCAAGGCAATGTCATTGACTCGCAATCGCCCCCTCAAATGGTCTAGTGAGTCCTTCAGCTGTACCAATCGTTGCAAAGTTTCAAAGAAATGAAACCGGCTGGACCAGCTGGCATCAAACTGTGCACTGGAAAAGTCAACACTGGAAACATCACTGTAGAAGCTCCAAAGTCTTCCTTACTATGATCTAAGGTGTAGTGCCAAAATTGGGACAATTGCCTTACAGACGAGTCAAGCAACAGCCCGACATAGTCATACTCACGGAATCATACCTTACAAAAATAAGCCAGCCACCACCATTACCATTCCTGGATATGTCCTGCCCCAAAGGCAGAACCGATCCAGCAGAGGGGGCAGTTCAGTGAGATAGAGTCGGAAGGTAGTTGCTCTGGGAGGCCCCAAAATTGACTCCAGACCTATTGAAGTCCCATGGCTTCAGATTAAAAATGGACAAAGAATTCTCTTACTGATTACCACGTAACATCGTTTTTCGTCTGAATCAGTGCTCCTCTATGTTAAACAACACTTGGAGAAAGCACTGACTGTGGCAAGGGCAAAAAATGTATTCTGGCCGGGAGATTTCAAAGTCGAACACCAAGAATGGTTTGGCAGCAGTACTACTGATCAGGCTGGTCGGGTCCAAAAGGACATAGCTACTAGATTGGGTCTGCAGCAGGTGGTGAGGGAAAAAAAAAATCATACATGACCTCACCTTACTAATCTATCAACTGCAGATGTATCTGTCCATGGCAGTATCGGTAAAAGTCTCACAGTCACATTCAGAATAAACTCTATTGTGTTGTGTGGCACTATCAACATGCTAAATGGCACAGATTTGGAAGCGATCTATCAACTCAAGACTGAGCGTCCATAAGACACTGTGGATCATTAATAGCAGCAGAACTGTACTCAAGCACAAACTGTAATGTCACGGCCCATCATATCTGCCACTCAACCATTACCATCAAGGCAGAGGATCAACTCTGGTTCAATGGAGAGTGCAGTAGGGCATGCCAGGAGCAGAACCAGGAAAATACAAAGGTAAATATTAACCTGATGAAGTTTCCAAACAGAAATACTTGCGTGCCAAATAACATAAACAGCAAGGGACAGACAGATCGCAACCAATGCATCAGATTTAAGCTCTGCAATCCTTCCAATCCGATCATGGGATGGTGGTGGTCGATCAGCCAACTCACCAGAGTAGGAGTCTCCAAAAATATCCTCATCCTCAATGATGGAAGAGCCGAGCACATCAGTGCAAAAGATAAGTTTGAAGATTTCGCAGAAATCTTCAGTCAGAAGTTTCGAGTGAATGATCCATTTCGGTCTCCTCCCGTGATCCCCATCATTACAGATAGCAGTCTTCAGCAAATTCGATTAACTGATATCAAGAAACAGTTGAAGTTACTGGATACTGCAAAGGCTATGGACCCTGGTAACATGCTGGCAATAGTCCTGAAGACTTGTACTCCAGAACTTCCCGCTTCCCAAGACAAGCTGTACCAGTATGGTTACAAACCGACAATGGAAAAAACTGCTCAAGCATGTTCTGTACATAAAACGCAGGACAAATTCAACCCGGCCAAATACTGTCTCATCAGTGTAATCCCCATCATCAGTAAAGTGATGAAAATTGTCATCAATAGTGTTATCAAGCAGTACCTGCTCAGCAATACCCTGCTCAGTGACACCCCGTATGGGTTTTGCCAGAGACACTCAACTCCTGACCTAATCGCAGCCTTGGTTCAAACATAGAAATAGGAACGAATTCCAGCCCTTGACATCAAGGCTGCATTCTTTCAAATGTGGCATCAAGGAACCCCAGCAAAAAGGGTATCGCGGGCAAGCAGTCCGTTATTGGAGTCATACCTGACAGATAGGAAAATGGTCATTGTTTTTGGAGGTCAGTCATCTCAGTTCCAGAACATCTCTGCAGTAGTCACTCTGGATAATGTTGATGCAGTTTGCTCCATGAACTGGAATGTTCATTTACAGACATTTCATCACCTTATTGCGTAACATCTTCAGTGGTCCTCCGGATGAAACCTAAGTCCAAACATCTTCAGTGGCTTCATCAATTACCTTCTCTCCATCATAAGTTCAGAATGGGGATAGTCGACGATGACTGCATAATGTTCATCACCATTCGCAAATGCTCAGATACTGAAGCAGTCCATGCCTAAAGGCAACAAGATCTGGACAATCTCCAGACTTGGGCTGACAAGTGGCAAGTATCATACGCATCACACAAATGCCAGACATGGCCATCAACAGTAAGAAACAATATAAACACTTGGTATTCAGCAGTATATTTGTCACTAAATTCCCTGCCACCTCACCCCCCACCCCCCACCCCGCCACCCCCATCATTACACTTGGGGTTACCATTGTCCAGAAATTCAACTGGACTCGCCACATAAATATAAGAGCCAATCAGAGACTAGGATGACTGCGTGAGTAACTCACCTCCTGTCATCCCAAAGCATGTTCACCAACTACAAGGCACAAGTCAGGAGTGAGATGGAATACTCCCCAGTTATCCGAATGACTGCAGCCACAACGACACTAAAGAAGGTTGACACCATCCAGGACAAAACAGCCCATTTGATTGGCATCACATCCACCAGCATTCACTCCCTTCACCACCAACGATCAGTAGCAGCAGTGTCTACCATCTACAAGATGCACTGCAGAAATTCTTCAGAGATCCTCAGAGAGCACCTTCCAATCCTATGAGCACATCCATCTAGAATGACAAAGGCAGCAGGCTTTTGCGAACACCACCAACTTCAAACTCCCCTGCAAAACCAGTAAACATCCTGAGTTGGAAATATATCACAATTCTTTCACTGTTGCTGGGTCAAAACGCTGTAATTCCCTCCCTCATAGCATTGTGGGTCAATGCACAGCAGGTGGACTGCAGCGGTACAAGAAGGCAGCTCAGCACCACCTTCTCAAGGGGGCAACTAGGGACGGACAAGAAATGGTGGGCCCATCCAGCGATTCTCATATCCTAAAAAAAATGTAACACGTTCCAGTTGAGCACCTTGATGGGACAGGTTGTCTGATTTGAACTTAAACAGGAAAGCAGTGTTTCTGATGATGAACATTTTAGACCTTTCTGTTATTAGAAAATTGTTCAGTGTTCCACCATGTATTGTTGCTGAGCGCTGTGAAAATTGCACCTGTTTTGTTAAATTCAACAATATTAGCGTAGCAGGATCGATCCTTCAAAAATACCAGACTGAAAATGACAATCACCGTAGAGACAATGTACTGCTGCCAGATGAGACTTACAGATAGCAGCTTATTTTCAACATTTTGCTGCGCTACTGGCTGGCAGTGAATTCTCCCACGGTCCATATTGCTGGGGTTACCATTGACCAGAAGGTGAAGTCAAATCAACGAACAGATACAAGGGTTACAAGAGCAGGTCTCAGACTTTCAACTGAATAATAGACTGTATGACCATAAGGGCATGAGATATAGCAATAGATTTAGGCCATTCAGCCTATCTCTTCACTCTGAAACTGTGCCATTTAGTCATAGTCACTAAGACGAGTGGAAATATCTTATATATTCTAACTGTATCAATCTTTGCAGTATCGATCAGTTTCAATCAGATGCGCCCCCACCATTCTTCTAAATTCCATTGAGTACAGACATAGAGCTCGCAACTGCCTCTCGTATGCCAAGCCATCATTTCCAGGATAGATCATGTCCAACACCCGTAGAGGAAGAAGAACACCTATACAATGTCTTCACCAAAACCGGATATCCGCGCAATTTCATCAACAGATGCCTAAGGGAAAGACAACGGAACGAGGACATGCCACAACCCAAAGGACTAGCCACACTACCATACATCAATAGCATTTCTGAACTGACAACCAGACTACTGCGACCACTAGGACTCATAATAGCACACAAGCAAACAGCCACTCTCAGACAAGAACTCACCAGTACGAAGGACCCGATACCCAGCATGAGCAAAACCAATGTAGTGTACAAAATCCCATGCAAGGACTGCACAAAACACTACATAGGACAAACAGGAAAACAGCTAACGATCCGCATCCATGAACACCAACTAGCCACGAAACGACACGACCAGCTATCCTAAGTAGCTACACAGATGACAAGCAACATGAATTCGACTGGGACAACAGTACTATTATAGGACAAGCCAAACAGAGAACAGCCAGTGAATTCCTCGAGGCATGGCATTCATCCACAGGTTCAATCAATAAGCACATCGATCTGGACCCATTATACCGGCCACTGCAACGGACAGCTGGAACTGACAACCGGAAGCGACAGATGCAAACCACTACAAATGCCAAAGGAAAGATCACAGAAGCGCTTCACAGGAGGCTCCCAAGCACTGAGGATGTCACCCAGACAGGGGACGAAACGTATGCAACACAAATTCCCAGCTCGGCGAACAGAACCACAACAGCCATGTGTTTTCGCAGTGTACTAAACTGTCCAAGTCTTTCTGCAGCCTCCTCACTTCCTCAATATCACCTGCCCATCCAATCATCATTGTATCTTCTGCAAACCTAGGAAAACTGCCGTCAGGTCAGATGGTTCGCGTAAATGGGACTTCCTGACTACCTAAGGACTGTCCACCATTGAAAAGGCACAATGCTGAAGATGCTTGACACCATTCAGGTTTAAGCATTGGCTTGACTGGAATTACACCTGCAAAGTCTTCACAACTTGCATCACTGGTACTGGCACCCTGCACGCTATTTTATTGTGAATTTATCCCATTGTGGTGCCACAGAACCTGATGGCGCATGATCACTGTCTTTTTATGGCAATCTGTCTCAATGCTGACTGGGTGGTAATCACACCAATCAATGTCATTGTATGTTTAAGACGACAGAGGGATGTGGGGGGAGGGGATATCGATTATAAATGACTGTGTGACTGTCACTGAGGGCTGACACCAGCCGTGAAAGCCCCAGATGTACTTGTGTCTGTTGTCACCGCTGCAGGCATAGTCAGTCTTTCAGTGAGTCAAATCAAAGAAAGTGATGGGCCTGGAGAGTGTTCCTGGCTGAGCACTCAGATCCTGTTTGTACCAACTAGCAGAGGTATTCACATACAACTTAAGCCTCTTCCTCCTGAAGCCGAAGTCTCAACCTGATTCAAGAAGGCCATCATCATCCTCGAAAGTGAGAAAGCCAACAAGTGGCTCCGACTCAATAATTATGAAGTGCTTTGAGAGGCTGGTTATGGTCTACACCAACTCCAGTCTCCCAGCCTGACCTGCTGCCTTATAATTTGCTGACTGATGTAACGGGTTCACAACGGATAATATATCCGAGCCCTGCTCGCATCCCTGGAACATCTGAACAACAAGGGCACCTAGGGCTCATTGACTAAAGCTCCACCATCAAAATCATTATCACTTACAGACTAATCACAAAACTCAGCGACCTTGGTCTCGGTTCGACTCTCTGCAACTGGATCCTCAGGTTTCTGTCACACAGACCGTAATCATGAAGATCGGTAAAATCAACTCCTCCACAATAACACTCAACACTCAAGCTGCTGAAGGATGTGTTCTCAACACCCGACAATACTCCCTATACACCCACGGCTGTACCCTCAACACCTTACTGTCCTCCCTATACACCAACGGATGTGTCCTCAGCCCCTTACTGTACTGCCTGTACATCCACAGATGTGCCCTCAGCCCCTTACTGTGCACCCTGTACACCCACACTGTTTCCACAGCCCCCCACTGTCTTCCATGCACACCCAGGTCTGTGCCCTCAGCCCTCTACTGTACTCCACGTACACCCACGGCTGTGTCCTCAGCCCCCCACTGTCCTCCCTGTACAATCACGGTTGTGCCCTCAGCCCTCTACTGTCCTCCCTGTACACACACAGCTGTGCCCTCAGCCCCTTAGTGTACTCCCTGTACACCCACGGCTGTGTCCTCAGCCCCCTACGTACTCCCTGTACAGCCACGGCAGAGTTTCCAAATTCCAAGCAGCGCCAGCTACAAGTTCGCTGATGACATCACTAGAGAAGTACGCATTTCAAACAACAATGCGTCAGAATGTACAAAGGAGATAGAGAGCTTGGTGGAATGATGTATTGATAATGACCCCGCTCTCTAATTCGGCAAACGTAAAGGGCTGATCATTGACTTTAGGAAGAAAGAAGGGGAACACAGCCCATCTACATCAACCACTTAAGGGAGTGCAGAGCATCAAGTCCCCGGTGTGATGATGACTGACAACCTGTCCTGAACTTCTCACATAGGTCCGACGGCTGGGAAGCCTCTCCTTCCTCAGGTTGTTCAGGACATTCAGCATGTGCTACTACTACAGATGCACTATTGAGGGCGTACTGTCCCGGTGCATAAAAGCCTGGTATGGCAACTGTTCTACTCAGGACCGTGAGAAACTACAGAAGTTTTGATGCACAGCTCTGACTATCACGAATTCTAACATCCCAGCCATTGATTCCATTTACATGGCTCGTTGTATCAGAAAGGCTGCTAACATCTACCCCAGATTACTGAGGGAAGGGAGAGAGGAAAGAGCTGGGGCATTAACAGATATCTTTGTAGCATCCTTGAACACTTATGAGGTCCCGAAAGACTGGACAATTGTTAATCCCCTTGTTTAAGAAAGGTAGTAGAGATAATCCAGTCATTTATAGACCAGTGAGACTGATGTTAGGGGTAGGGAACCTGCGAGAGAATATACTGAGGGATTGGATCTATTCTCATTTGAATGAAAATATTTTTATCAATGATATGCAACATGGTTTTGTGCAGCAAAGATCATGTCTTACCAACTCAATGGAATTCTTTGAGGAAGTTACAAAGTTGATTGATGAGGGAGGGACTGTGGATGTCATGCACATGGACTTCAGGAAGGCGTTTGGTATGTTTCCCCATGGTCGGGTTATGGCGAAGTGAAGTGAAGTCACATGGTGTGCCAGCTACATGGATAAAAAACTGGCTGTGCAACAGGAGGCAGAGAATAGTAGGGGGAGGGAGTTTCTCAAAATGGAGAACTGTGACCAGCGGTTTCACTTAAGATGTTTCTGAAAAGATACATGAATGGGCAGGGAACAAAGGGATGCAGATCCTTCGAAAATAGGCGACAGGTTGAGATAGAGGATTTGGATCGGCGCAGGGTTGGACTACCGAATGGCCTGTTTCTGTGCTGGAATGCTCTTTGTTCTAACACTATCAAAGACCCATCAGACCCCAGTAATGTTCTCCTATAACCTCTTCCATCAGGCTAAAAGGTACAGAAGCTTGAAAACACAGAGCAGTTGGTTCAGCAACAGCTTCTCCCTGACTGTTATTAGACTGATGAATGTACTTTTTAATCTCAGATAATGCTGATCTTTTTCATGTTGATCTCGCCTTGCACACGCCTTGTTCAGCGTAACCTGCATGCCTCTCAGACATGTTTTACAGCCATTGTTCTGCATATCCTTGCTTAATATGATTGGCCTGTACATCTTGGTGCATGTCAAAGTAAATTCTCACCTCCCTCCCCCCCCGCTCCCTCCAGTGCTCACTCCGAGCTCTCTCCGGTCCTCACCCCCATCTCCTCCCACTCCTCATCCCTAGCTCACTGTGACCCCATCCCCAGCTCACTGTGTGCTTTGTATCTCACTATTTTTCTCACACTGTCTGTTTCCCTGTGTTTTCCTTTTCTCTGTCTTCTATTTCTTTCCCTGAACTCACTATCTCCCCTTCTCCCGTCCATGTTACTGTTTCTTGTTCTGTTTCCTTTCTCTGTTTAACTGACTATCCCTCTGTTTCCCTCGCTGTGTTCTCTCTCTCTCCTTATACGTGTTGTGATGGTGATGCCTTCTTTATTCTTTTGAAGCATGTGATGGCTCTTTGGTTGGATGTTAGCAATAAAATAAATTCAATTGTGTATTGGTATCTTGGGCATAATTTAAATTTATTTGTGAAATTCCAATTGTTGTCAAAACAGCAACCAGAACTTGGATATCCATTTAAAAGCCAATTGTTACATCCAAATATTTTGGAACTGCCTTCTCCCAATGCTCTGTATACTGGAAACTGAAAGCATTCTATTCACGTGCATAATAGTGTGACGGTAAATGCTCTGCCAGGATCATAAGAAACTACAGACGGTTTTGTGCACAGCCCATACTATCATGGAAGACACCTTCCATCCATTTATACTTCTCATTGTCAGCGTAAGGCTGGCAACATCAAATATCTCTCCAAAACCGGTCATGGTCTCCTACAACCTCTTCCAAAAGGGAGGAGATAGAGAGTCTTGAAAACAGGGACCAGTATTTTCAGGAACACCTTCTTCCCTACCGTAATTAGACTGACGAATTGGAATCTCTAACTTTTCACATAATATTAATCTTGCTAAAATCGATCTTGCTTTGCACACCTCCTTTGCAGCTGTCAACTTGTGTGCCTCACTCTGTCTAAGTGCCATTGAGGCTCAAGGTCTTCTCAAGTGCAATCAGAAAAGTGAACTAATGCTGGCCCAGCCAGCGATACCTATATCCCATTAATAAATATAAGAAGATGACGACACTCCGGGAAGACAGACAGGTGGGATCAAATCGCTTTAAACATGATCTTACCTATATACAGGTTTCCCTCGGTATCTGAAAATAGAGTGTTCCTACAAAACCTTTCATAAGCTGATATGGCGTAAAGCGAAGTAGCATTAATTTATGTGGGGGAAACAAAATCACCTTTCATGGTAAAAGTGAAAACCCTTTTCGAATTTCTTTTGGTTAGCGAAAACAGGACCTAAGGGAGGTTTATCGGAAATGGAAGTGGCAAAAAGCGAATTTTTGAAAAGCGGGGGATACATGTATTGGCATGGACATGATATTCAGGAAGATGGAAAAAGTTAAAAATAAATGAGGTGAATCTCACATTTTATTTCCATCCCAGCTGATCATCATTCCCTTTGTTTGATCTTTTTCTTCTATCTCTCTCTTTCTCTATCGATTTAACTCACTCCTCCTCCCAATCAAAGCAGACTTCCCTGTCACCAGCATTATTCACACTATTTTCCAACTGCTTTCAGTTCAGAAAAGCTCCCCAGCACTTTCTGTTCTTTTCTTTGCATTTCTTATGCAATTTCAGGTCTCCAGCATCATTTTTAATTTGGTTTCACCCTCAAATTTGTTATTCCATGGGACGTTAGCATCTCTGCCAGGGGCAGTATTTGTTAATCATCACTAATTGCCCTGACTGTGACGCCATTCCACAAGCCAATATAAAAGCAAGCACATTGATATGGGTCTGAAGTCACACATAACCCAGACCGTGTAGTAACATTAAATTTCTTTACCGAAGGTCATCAGTGAGATAGGAAGATTTTCAGACAAAATGTGGGTTTCATGGTTGTTTTTGGTGAAATTCACTTTTATTCGAATTCTTATCATTTATACTTAAGTTCTGCCATCAGCTGTGGTTGGACTTGAAACAAATCGCTTGAAACAATGTCTTTTGTTTAATTAGCTTTGCTCCTGAATTACATCCAGTGACATTCCTACTCTGATACATTGTCCTAATCATGAAGTAACGTCCGAGACAAGAACAATTTTGTGATTGAAATACTTGTAACTGGAAAAGTGGCCAGAAGAGAGCTTGAAACATAAAGTCTGAATTTTACCAACGTGCAGACAATGGTTTGTTCAGCCACAGCACTGACGCAGAGATGGAGACTGGGGATATTGTGAGCTGGTAGTGGACAAGGTTCGTGACAGAGAGAACAAGAGACATAAATCAGTTCATGGCAAAAAGGGATCTCGAGGTTGTGCAGTTTTGTTCTCAGATGTTTGTAAGGGAGTGGTCTGCAATTCAGATGAATGGAAACTGCAATTGAAATTGAAGATAAAAGTTTCTTTCATTTGCAAACATAGATATAAGAAATTGCAATAAAGTTCAAAATTGTTTATGTGATTAATGAATGGACAGAGGTAGAGAACACCAACAACAGCTAGAATAGTTTATGATTTGGAGATGCTGGTGTTGGACCAGGGTATACAAAGTTAAAAATCACGCCAGATTATAGTCCAAAAGGTTTAATTGGAAGCACACTAGCTTTCGGAGCGACGCTCCTCCACCATAGGTTAGGAACACACTCTCCATCCCGCCCAAAATAATAATCAGCACCACTAATATTCGATAAGGCAGAAATTTCCAACAGAGGAAAATGTTGAAAAGACCCAAGGAAAGCCTCCTCTCCATTTGTGTAATTATCCAGTCCATTATTCGCAGATTCAGATCTGTCATTTCCACGTCTGTGCAGCTGCTGATCTCTGTTACCGTTGGAGCTGATGCATCAGCTCCTAGGCTGGGAGAGCGCACTGAGTGAAGCCCCTCACCAATAGGACACAGTTACAATGCATGGAGACTGACATCAATCTTAGTCACTGAGCAAACAGCTCTAGCTTTCAATACAGCACATTCAGTTCGCAATATATCTGGACTGGACTGGACTTGATGCAGACATTGCTGGCTATTGGTCACATCTCCCATCACCAATTCCTCTAGTGAAGTCAGTTGTGAGGGAGAATGATGGACGTTTTCTTATCGCAGGCTAGATGACTCTGCCCTGTTGTACGTTTGCAATGCAGTCACCATCTTACCCCGAATCTCCGCCCCTCCACAAGAAAGAAACACCATCAGGATGTTGTTTGGTGCTGATCTCTCCTCCACGGGAACAAACGCCAGCTAACACACTGTCACGAGGCACAATTGCCCTGAACATAGACAGGAAGTGTGGACTTCTCTGAATAGTCCTCTCATTGCTCTAATAAAGAAACGTTGGACCTCCCATATAGAATATGCTTCAGTAATTAATTTATACAAATTGACAAACATCTTAATGCAGTTTTATTTGCTGTAAAGCAGGAATTTTTAACCTTTTTCCCCCTCAGTCCAAAACCAAAAGTGAACTTATTCATTAATACTTATGAATTAATAAGTCAGGTTTAGCTGTAGATAGGGCGGAATGGGGGTAGTTGCTGTGGAGACTGCATGGGGAGTACAGTGATATTCCCCAGTCATCATCACTCTTACTGTCAGATAGAATTAAATATAGTTCACAACAAGAAACGAGCCAACGTTTGGGAGATGCAATGCTGAATGACAATGTGAACAGAACAGGATAATTTTAAATGTGATAAAGTGAACTATATTTTATATGCACACCATTTAATCATTGGGAATACGGATTGAGTAGCGTCACGGCATCTGAAGCATTGACTTTGATGTCTCTTCACAGATACAGCCAGACCTGCTGAGCTTTCCCTCTAACGTCTGTTTTTGTTTGAGATTTATCATGTTATTCATATCTGGCAGGATGCCTACAATTAAAAGCAGATGCTAATAACAAAATGTACAGGGGTATGGGGACAATACAAGAGAATGATAGTAGAAATATCGTTCATTCCAAATTGGAAGAGACAATGGGCTGAGTTTTCACCACTTTTGCTGTAATAATTCTATGTTATTCATTGAAAGCTTTTGGAGATTGGGGAGACAAGCTAGTTCAATGAAGGACACGGAGTGTTCCATCATCAAAAATCTATCCCCATTGTTTCATGAAGTTCAGCTGCCTCTAAAATGTACTTTCAAACAAAATAGATTTCCTGAGATTTACAAGATGTTCAGATTTTCTTTTTACTTTCTATCTTAAAGAAGAAACAGATTTCGGCTGTAATTCAGGTGTCACAGACACACCAACTGTAATAGAAACATGAAAGTACCACATTGTCCAAATATTACCAACATCAACGTGTAGACCTGTCAAGAAACATGAAATATAGAGATAATGGAAACATGAAATGTAAACAGAAAATGGTGGAGAAACGAAAAAGATGAAGAAGTATCTGCAAAGAGCAACAGAATTAACATATGTAATATGATGTGACACTGTTCTGAAAAGTCATATTAGAACCAAAGGTTAATTTTTTGCATCTCTGTTCAGATGTTGTCAGATCGACTGAGTTTCGCTCCAGCTCTTTTGATTTTTTTCTTCTTTCTGAACTGTGACAAAGTGTCTGATCTGAATGATCGCAGCAAAGCTGTTATCTCAGTTGTATCTCGAGTAATTTGTTATGGACATTAAATGAGGAATTACAAAGTTCCTCTGTTTGACAGGGCTCTGAATATCGATGACATATTGCATTGTGAGAACTTGCGTTGACAATGTTGAAACAACACAGAAGTTGCTGTAAATGCTCAGCAGGTCTGGCAGCGTCAGTGCAGAGAAATCAGAGTTAACGTTTCAGGTCCAGTGCCCCTTCCTCAGAACTGATAGTAACACAGAAAATGTTGGTTGAAATGCAGAAGAGACTGGATAGATCTTAATGGAGACTGTTAGTAGCTAACAATAGGGTGTGAGTAATGGAAGGCTGTGTGACAACTCGGCCTGGTGTATGGGTAGGGGGCTAGGACATTGGGGAGTTCAGGCCCGAAAAGTATTGAACTTGATTATGAGTCTAAAAGGCTGCAGGGTCCGCACATGAAAAATGAGGTGTAGTTCTTTCAGCTTGCGTTGAATTTGCCTGGAACACTGCAGCAAGCCTGACACAGAGATATTGGTCAGGGAACAGGATGGGCTGTTAAACTGGCAGGCAACTGAAAGCTCAGAGTCATTTGCAGCGGTACAACTTGGATGTTCTGTGAAGCTTTCACCCAGTCTACTCTTCATTTCCCCGATGTAGAGGAGACCACATTGTGAGCATTGTGTGCGAATGTAGTAGACCGGATTGTGGGAAATGTTGGTAAGGTGCTGCTTCACCTCGAACGTATAGTTGGGCCATTTGATACTGATGAGGAGGGGGGTAAATGGGAATGTGTCACACCTCCGGCAGGGGAAAGTGAAGTGGATCTGGAGTGGGAGTGAATAAAGAATAGACCAGTGTATCCAGGAGGGAATGATTCCTCCAGAAGGTGGACAAGGGAGGAGATGTGAATATGTGCAGGTGGGGACATCTCGCTGGAGGTGGGGGAAATATGGGCTGATGATCCTCTGCATGTGAATGCTGCTGGGATAGTAGGTAAGGGCAAGGGAAACTCTGTTGCGAGAGTGAAGGGGAGGGGTAGGCTTGAAGTGCAGGAGATGACTTGGTTGAGGACCCTGTTGACAATAGTGATGGGGAATCCCTTGATTGAGGAACAAGGTGGACATTTCAAAGGCTTCCTGGTTGAATTTAGTATCATCAGAAGCAATGCGGTGGAGACGGAGGAACTGGGGGAATGGAATTGAGTCTATGCAGGGAACCAGGTATGAGGATGTATACTCCAGGAAGCTGTGGGAGTCGGTGGGTAATACCAGATATCAGTGGCTTGTCTATCCCCAGAAATGGAAGCAGAGATGTTGAGGAAAGGAAGGAAGGAGTCAGCGATAGACCAGATGAAACTGATGGAGGGGTTCAAATTCCAAGCGAAATCGGTGAACTTTTCCAATTCTGCGCAAGAGAGAGTTGCATCAGTGATGATATCATCTATGTATCAGGCAAAGAGTTGTGGATGGGTGCTGAAATAGAACTGGAACAGGGAATGGCCGACGTACCCCAAGGTGAAACAGGCATACCTGTGTATCCATCCACTTCCTCTGTGTGACAGGAGCAGGCAAAAGCAATGGGTCTGCCCGGGCAGTTCTGTTTGTGAATTTTTGGGAAGAGATAGAAGCGAGCACTGTTATCAGAGGACCATGAACTTGGGGGAATTTAGGGGGGAGGGGTGTGTGGGGCAGGAATCTCCAGATGAAATATGGTCAGTTATCATAGTTGATATAATGGCATGATGTGCCATGGCAGGGTGATAGAGCAGGGGAAGATTAGAGGAGGTATCTGAGATTGGGCGTTAAACCTCTGCAATTTCGAAATCAGTCCACCAGACGTATCGGGACAGGCTGAGTAACACAGTCAGGGTTGGACCTAAGCACATGGAGTGTAGGCTGTTTGGACAGTGACAGGTTGGATTTGACGAGGGGAGTGCAGAGAAATTAAGACAACCAATGTCATGTGGAGATTTCTCAATGAACCGATTTAGTTCAGGTAAAGGCCAGAGCGAGGGGTCCAGGTGGAGGGAGAGTGTTGCAGCTGGGTAACGGGGTATATGGGACAGGGAGAGGAATCTTGCCAAAAGAAATGGGCACTGAGGTGAAGACAGCGGAAGAGCTCAACTTAATATCATGCCTAAAACTCTTCAAAATGGGGGCACAGAAAGGTAAAGTTCAGATATTTGCTATGTACAGAACATTCAGCATCAGAGAGTGGACGTTCAGGAGGGATGGCGAATAAACGACAGGAAGTGGAGTTGGGGGAGGGCATGGAGTCAGAGGGCAGGGCATGGGAGGGGAGGAAGGTTCCAGAGGGTCAAGGGCATCTCCACTTGTTGCAAATTGTGTGCCCAGTACATCTGGTTAGCACAACGAATAAGTAGGTGAATAAGTTAGAATTGTGGAGTGGTAAAGTCTTGAGACAATATAATGCGATGCTGCTGGACAGAGAAAATGTTGATCTCAGTGGTACTGATATCGCACGATCAGTCCTCAGAAAGTAACTGATTGAAAATAATTGGGAAGGTAATCTTATTGTAACGTCCTGATTTCACTGGTCTTACGTTTTGGAGACTTTAGACCAATCTGAAAACATAATATATTTTGATGTAATTAACAGGACAAATTTATCCGTGGTTTATGAATGCACTAGCAAGAGCAGAGTTTATTTGTCGTTCCCAATAGCTCTGGGGAAAGTATCATTGTTCAGTGAGGAAATTACCAGCGCAGAATTTCCTGCGATTCCCATTGACCACAGTTTACTCAGGATCCCTGAAGTCTCATGAGTCAAATACTACTTTGAGGCAACGCAAGTTACTCTGACCTCAACTCAACTGACATTGGAAAATCAGTTAAATGAATAAAGAACAAAAGGTCAGTACCCGGCCTGTTTGGACAATGTGCTCACTCAACTCACAATGTTTAAGGGAAAACTGATGCATGGATTTCTGATTCTGAGGAGAGGTTTGTCTTATTTGTGATGAGGCTGTTTGGTTAGATGCTGTGACAGAGAGACAGAAAGACACTTCACTCTGTACCATGAGGAACAAAACCAGCCTGTTCACGGTGCATCAGACAGTGACAGAAACACACTACTGTCTGTTCCTATTGGACATTGATAGTCTCAATCTCATCATTGACTGATGACAAATAGGAGCACAGAAGCCAGCGGCTCCCATCATCCCAGTTGGAAAGCAAAAAGGGGAAGGGTTGGCCAGAGAAAGTGGGAATAACTGGGGAATTGGTGTAACTTACAGTGGGAGTGGCAGAAGAAGAGTGTGATGGGAGATCATCAGTAGAAGAGTATGTAGCAGCAGAAGGGGGGGTGAAGGGGAGTAGGAGTGTAAGAAAAGCGTAGGATGGAGGAGGAAGAATGGCTGATGAAGTTTTAGTGACAGGGAAAAGCTTGTTTTTGAGGAAGTGAGATTGGATGAGAAAACATCACTGTACAAGAAAATCTGGATCTGGATTCCGTTCAAAATGTAGAAAGGATTTCTTGTCCTTTCTCTTCTATCGCTTGATTCTTATTCCGGTTGGACATGGACTATATATTTCTATATCACCATCAAGTGCAGATGACATGTTTCTTTCTCCCCTATGGTGGTGTTTCAATGTTTTTGATTTTATTTGCAGTATATATTTGCTTCCAATTCAAGGTGGATATGAGAATATGATTTGATCTTCTGCAGTTTGCCCATAACATAGAATTTAATTGAATATTTATCCTCATCACACTCGCTGATTTAAACAAACAATGAATGAGTCCATGTCCATCCTGCAGATGAAAAATTTCTTCAGCTCCAGCAATTGCAGGGAATGTTACAAGAACAGTGCCACACAAAGTGCTAATGTTCCACTGCAAGGTGCCAAACCCTAGTTTATCCTAAATTATTTACAAGGTTTATAAATAAAACATGCAGAGGGGCAGAGTGTAAAAGGTGAATTCAACTCTATGTCGAAAATGCTATTTTTGGCTCCCTCGTAAAATGTGTTAATTACATCACTCATAAATTCACCAAAATAGGAAAAGCAAGAGACTGGAATTGTCAAATCATCCTCTGAACAACATCTAGAGAACAGGAAGGAAATCACGGTTTGTTTGTGATATTCAGAAATGACGATTTTGAGAATGTGGAAGGTGGGGAGCAGTGGAATGATGACCAATGTTATGGATGACACAAAGATGAGCTGGGTGGATCACAGTCAGGAGGAAAGTGTTAGGCTACAGGAGGATAGAAACAGATTATTCAGATAGCCAGATCAATGGCCTGATGAAATTTAACACCGATAAATTGGGAAGATGCAAGACAAGTGAATACTCAAACGTGAGTATGAAAGAGGAGGGTTAAATTTGCTCATTTTTTCTTTGCAGGGAAGGTTGAGGAGGGAACATGGTACAGATGTACAAGAGCATAAGGGATATGGAGAGGATGGACATACAGCAGCTATTTCCCTTAGTCAAAGGATCAAAAACGAAGGGACACATTTTGAAAGTGAACGTCAAGGGATTGAGAGAGGATTTGTGGAATGTGTTTAGAACTGAGAGGATGGTATGAATCTGGAATGCGTTGTCTAGATGGGTGGTTGAGGCAGGTAACCTCACAAACGTTTAAAAAGCCTTTGGATATGCACGTGCTGGCACAGACGTGATAGGCCTGTTTTTCATTGCATGATTCTTTGCAGTGGCAGCCATGAACACTCTGATATATTCTGAAACAATAAGCAATGGCAGTTGCTACTTTTTTTACTTTGATTGTAATCAGTAAGTAGCTATATTACAAACCAGCATCATCTCATGCAGCTCCAGCACTTACTCAACCAAAGTCAGCCCAGCTATCTCTGGGAACATCCAGGGTAATTCACATGCTTGTGCAAGCATTGTCCAACAACAGCACTGACATTATTCTGGCTGTTTGCCACCATTATTATAGTCACAGCCATAACTTGAACACATCTTTTCCTCCATTATAATACGGATCTTTAGCAATAAGGATGTTATTTCTCTGAACCATAATAAATTATGTCCCATGTATTCACTTTGACAAACTGCAAGTTTTCATGTGTTTTTAGCCATTTGTTTCCCACAGAATTCACCACCCCAACTTTTTTCCACTTTAACATTTTCTTGTGCACTGTCTCCCTGATCTCACACACCTCACTCCCACACATCCCCACACTCTCCATCCTTATTGATGAATCTCTGAAAAATTTGCGCCTCATCTCGATAATTTATTCCAACTTACAACTCACATTTTGGACTAATTTGATTCCTTCTCAAAACATGGTCATTAAACTGTTCTTGCCTGATGTCCTATTCACCTCGACCTTCTACTCAGTTCATGATCTGCTGCTTTGGTTCTCACTCTCCTGGCTTATTCAAATCCATATGACTCGCACTAACAAACCTCCCCACAAGGATGCTGATGCTCGTCCACTTAAGATACAACCTGTCTTTTTTGTACAGGACCCCACCTGTCTTGGAAGAGATCGCAATGATCCAACAATCTGAAACCCACACCACTGAAGTAGAATGTTAAAAGCATGTTAAGCTATACTGTCTTCCTCATCCTTCCCTCTTTTCCACATGGCACGGGGAGTAATCCAGACATTACAGAGGATTGGTCTCTCTCACTCTCGCGCACGCGCTCTCTCTTTCTCCCCCTCTCTCTCCCCCCCATCTCTCCCCCCTCTCTCTCTCCCTCTCTGTCTCTCGCACCCCACCCCCCCCCCCCACACACACACACATTCAGAAGACAGACAGACAGACACCACATTACTTTGCAGAAGAATACAACTAACCCTAAAATAATCGGAATGATAACGGGAATGAAGGATTTAGTTAAAGGGAGGATGAGAGAAATTGCGCTTCTTCTGGATGTCAGTTTGCTCGCTGAGCTGGAGAGTTCATTTTCAGATGGTTCATCACTGTACTAGGGAACATTATCACTGAGCCTCTGGTGAAGTGCTGGTGTTATGTCCAACTTGATATTTATGTGTTTAGGTTTCCTTGAGTCAGTGATGTAATTTCCAGTATTAGTGATTTTGTGCCCGGTTCCTTTTCTCAGAGAGTGTTAGATGGAATCAAAATCGATGTGTTTGTGGTTAGAGTTCAGGTTAGAACGCTATGCTTCTTGGAATTCTCGTGTGTGTCTCTGTTTGTCTTGTCCTAGATGGATGTGAAGACACAGTCGAAATGATGTACTTTCTCATCTGTATGTAAGGATACTAGTGATAGTGGGTTATGTCTTTTTTTTCTGGCTAGTTGTTGTTCATGTATCCTGATGGCTAGTTTTCTGCCTGTTTTTTCCGATGTAGTGCTTGTTACAGTTCTTGCAAGGCTTATTATACCTGGAGCAGAACAGACAAATATGTGAACTTATTGCGGTACTTAAAAGTATGAAAATATGTAAAACTGGAGTATTCCGTTTCCGTTAGTTGGCATTACAGCATCAAGGAGTTCTAATTTCAAGATTATCATGAAAAGAGCCAGGAGTGAGATAACGAAAATCTTCTTTATTGAGAGAGTTGTTCGGATTTGGAATGGACTGCCTGGGAGAATTGTGGATGAGCCAGACCTCTGTAGTGGGCAATTTGTTGGAGGGAATCCTGAGGGACAGGATGTACATGTATTTGCAAAGGCAAGGATAGTCAACATCGCTTGGGAAATCATGTCTCACGAACTTGATTGAGTTTTTTGAAGAAGTAACAAAGAAGACTGATGAGGGCAGAGCAGTAGGTGTGATCTATATGGACTTCACTAAGACGTTCGACAAGGTTCCCCATGGTAGACTGATTAGCAAGGTTATATCTCATGGAATACAGGAAGAAGTAGCCATTTAGATACAGAACTGGCTCAAAGGTGGAAGACAGAGGGTGGTGGTGGAGGGTTGTTTTTCATTTTGGAGAACTCTGACCAGGGGAGTGCCACAACGATCAGTGCTGCGCCATCAACTCTTTGCCATTTATATAAATGATTTGGATGTGAGCATACGAGATACAGTCAGTAAGTTTGCAGATGACACCAAAATTGGAGGCGTAGTGGATAGCGAAGATGGTTTCCTCAGATTACAACAGGATCTGGACAAGATGGGCCAATGGGCTGGGAGGTGGCAGATGGAGTTTAATTCAGATAAATGCGAGGTGTTGCATTTTGTGAAACCAAATCTTAGCAGGAATTATGCAATAGACAATAGACAATAGGTGCAGGAGTAGGCCATTCAGCCCTTCGAGCCTGCACCGCCAATCAAAATGATCATGGCTGATTATTCCTAATCAGTATCCTCTTCCTGCCTTATCTCCAGAACCCCTTGATTCCACTATCCTTGAGAGCTCTATCCAACTCTTTCTTAAATGAATCCAGAGAGTGTGCCTCCGCTGTCCTGTGGGGCAGAGCATTCCACACAGCCACCACACTCTGGGTGAAGAAGTTTCTCCAGAGCTCTGTCCTAAATGGTCTACCCCGTATTTTTAAGCTGTGCCCTCTAGTTCGGCACTCACCCATCAGTGGAAATATGTTTCCTACAGCCAGAGTGTCCAATCCTTTCATAATATTATACGTCTCAATAAGATCCCCTCTCAATCTTCGAAACTCAAGGGTATACAAGCCCAGTCGCTTCAGTCTTTCAGTGTAAGGTAATCCTGCCATTCCAGGAATTGACCTCGTGAACCTACGCTGCACTCCCTCAATAGCCAGAATGTCTTTTCTCAAATTTGGAGACCAGAACTGCACACAGTACTCCAGGTGTGGTCTCACTAGGGCCTTGTACAGCGGCAGAAGCACCTCTTTCCTTCTATACTCAATTCCTCTTGTTATGAAGGCCAACATGCTATTAGCCTTCTTCACTACCTGCTGTCCCTGAATTCTTGCCTTCATTGACTGGTGTACAAGAACACCCAGATCTCTCTGTACTGCCCCTTTACATAAATTGATTCCATTGAGGTAGTAGTCTGCCTTCCAGTTCTTGCTACCAAAATGGATAAGCATACATTTATCCACATTAAACTGCATCTGCCATGCATCTGCCCACTCACCTAATTTGTCCAGGTTACCCTGTAATCTCCTAACATCCTCACCACATTTCACCCTGCCACCCAGCTTTGTATCATCAGCAAATTTGATAATGTTATTGCTGATACCATCTTCTATATCATTAACATATGTTTTAAAAAGCTGCGGTCCCAGCAAGGATCCCTGCGCTATCCTACTGGTCACTGCCTGCCATTCCGAAATGGAGCCGTTTATCACTACCCTTTGTTTCCTATTAGCCAACCAATTTTCAATCCAATCTAGTACTTTGCCCCCAATAACATGCGCCCTAATTTTACTCACTAACCTCCTGTGTGGGACTTTATCAAAAGCTTTCTGAAAGTCCAGGTACACTACATCAACTGGATTTCTCTCATCCAACTTCATAGTTACATCCTCAAAAAATTCAAGGACATTAGTCAAGCATGATTTCCCCTTCATAAATCCATGCTGACTCTGTCCTATCCTGTTACTACTATCCAGATGTGCAGTAATTTCATCCTTTATAATAGACTCCAGCATCTTTACCACCACTGAGGTCAGACTAACTGGTCTATAATTTCCTGCTTTCTCTCGCCCACCTTTCTTAAAATGTGGTATAACATTAGCCACCCTCCAATCCTCAGGAACCGACCCCGAATCTATTGAACTCTGGTAAATAATCACCAACGCATCCACGATTTCCCGAGCCACCTCCTTCAGTACCCTGGGATGCAGACCATCAGGCCCCAGAGACTTATCAACCTTCAGATCTAACAGTCTCTCCAACACCAAATCCTGGCAAATATAAATTCCCTTAAGTTCAGGTCCTTCAGCCACTGTTACCTCAGGGAGATTGCTTGTGTCTTCCCCAGTGAACACAGATCTGAAGTACCCATTGAATTTTTCTGCCATTTCTTTGTTCCCCGTAATATATTCCCCTGTTTCTGTCTTCAAGGGCCCAATTCTTGTCCTAACCATTTTTTTGCCTTGCACATACCTAAAAAATCTTTTACTATCCTCCTTAATATTCTTGGCCAGTTTACCCTCGTACCTCATTTTTCCTCTGCGTATTTCCTTCTTAGTAATCCTCTGTGCTCTTTAAAAGCTTCCCAGTCCTCAGTTTTACCAATTATCTTAGCTATGTTATATTTTTTCTCTTTTAACTTTATATGTTTCTTTATTTCCCTGGTCAGCCACGATCGCCCATGCCTCCTCCTGGGATCTTTCTTCCTTTTAGGAATGAACTGATCCTGCAACTTCTGCATTATACACAGAAATATCCGCCATTGTTCCTCCACGGTCATCCCTGCTAAGGTATTGCAACATTGAACTTTGGTCAGCTCCTCCCTCATAGCTCCATAGTTCCCTTTATTCAACAGAAGTACTGTCACTTCCGACTGTACCCTCTCCCTCTCAAATTGCAGATTTAAGCTTATTTTATTATGGTCACTACTTCCCAATGGCTCCCTCACTTCGAGGTCTCTGACCAATTCTGGTTCGTTACACAATACCAGATCCAGAATTGCCTTCTCCCTGGTCGGCTCCAGCACCAGGTGCTCTAAGAATCCATCTCTGAGGCACTCCACAAAGTCTTTTTCTTGAGGCCCAATACCATCCTGATTCTCCCAGTCTACCTGCATATTAAAATCCCCCATACACTTAATGGTAAAGTCCTAGGGAATGTTGCTGAACAAAGAGACCTTGGAGTGGAGGTTCATAGCTCCTTGAAATTGGAGTCGCAGGTAAATAGGATAGTGAAGAAGGCGTTTGGTATGCTTTCCGTTATTGATCAGAGTATTGAGTACAGGAGTTGGGAGGTCATGTTGCGGCTGTACAGGATATTGGTGAGGTCACTCTTGGAATATTGCGTGCAATTCTGGTCTCCTTCCTATCGTAAAGATATTGTGAACCTTGAAAGGGTTCAGAAAAGATTTACAAGGATGTTGCCATGGTTGGAGTATCTGAGTTACAGCGAGAGTCTGAACAGGCTGGGGCTGTTTTTCCTGGATCGTCGGAGGCTGAGGGGTAACCTTATATAGATTTGCAAAATTATGAGGGACATGGATAGGATAAATAGGCAACGTCTTTTCCCTGGGGTCAGGGAGTTCAGAACTAGGGGACATAGGTTTAGGGTAAATGGGGAAAGATATAAAAGAGACCTAATGGACAACTTTTTCACACAGAGGGTGGTACGTGAATGGAATGAGCTGCCAGAGGTTGTGGTGGAGGCTGGTACAATTGCAACATTTAAGAGGCATTTGGATGGGTATATGAATAGAAAGGATTTGGAGGGATATAGGTCGGGTGATGGCAGGAGGGATTAGGTTGGGTTGGGATAACTTGTCGGCATGGACAGGCTGGACTGAGGGGTCTGTTTCCATGGTATACATCTCTATGACTCTAACTGGGTATGTATTTGGAAATGTGAATTTAACAGGCTGCAGAAATAAGGCTGGCAAATGAGAGGGGCTTGGGAGATATTCCTGGAGTTGATGCACACACAGTGGCCAATGGTCTCCTCCTATATTTAGAAGTTTTGCACTCTATCATGTGTCTGATGTGAATAAAAGTCAGTATCCGATTATTTCCCATTGTAAATGCTCGCGAATATCTGATTATTTAGTGCAGCATAAGCATTTAAAATGCAAGTATTGCAAGGCCAGCATCATTAAATAGTCTAAGTATTGCTCAGAACATGAATATTTTAAATGTTGTATTCCAATTACTAAAACAAATCTGTCATTGCTTTGGCACAAGTCTCTTTGAAAAGGTCTGACTTTTCACTCACACAATAATATGTTCCTCGCTTTTGATAACTGTCCACATTTCATATTAAATAACATTCTTTCTAAAAAGTAAAAGTTTTCAAATTATTGTTCACTAAAATTTGATAGCACAAATCATTTATTTAGTTTAATATTCACAGAGCATGTTGAATTATAGCTATTTCTAATTCGCTGGGAAATAGCTGAAGTTTGTACATTTCAGTGAGAAATTAAACTGATTGATTATATATAAATATATAATAACGGCTCAGACGTTGCTGAAGCATCTGAAGGTGTTTGTGTCGAGGAAGCTACCCGGAAGATCGCCCACAGAGATATCCTGGGACTGAGAGGATTGATCTCCACCAGCCACTTTGTGTTCTGAATGGCCCAACCAGTGGGGAGTTTACAACTGATTCCCACTCGGTTCAATTTTATTCAGTCTCCTTGACACCTTGTTCAGTCATGGGGTAAAAACAAAGACTGCAGATGCTGGAAACCAGAGTCTAGATCAGAGTGGTGGTGGAAAAGCACGGCAGGTCAGGCAGCATCCGAGGAGCAGGAAAATCGACGTTTCGTGCAAAAGCCCTTCATCAGGAAGAGAGGCAGGGTCCCTGCAGAGTGCAGAGATAAATGAGAGGGGGTGGAGGTGGGTAGAAAGTAGTATACAGTACGATAGGTAAATGGGGGTGGGGATGGAGCTGATAGGTCAGGGAGGAGAGTGGGAGAAGATAGCAAAGAGTCGAATGGGTGATGTGGGTGGGGATGAAGGTGCTAGGTCAGAGGAGAGGGTGGAGTGGTTAGGTGGAAAGGAGGATTGGCAGGTAGGACAGGTCATGGGGACGGTACTGAGCTGGAAGGTTGGCAATGGGGTGAGGTAGGGCAAGGGGAAATGAGGAAACTAGTGAAGTCCAAATTGAAGCCCTGGGGTTGAAGTGTTCTGAGGCAGAAGATGAGGCGTTCTTCCACCAGACGTCTGGTGGTGAGGGACCGGTGGTGGAGGACGCCCAGGACCTGCATGTCCTCGGCAGAGTGGGGGGGAGTTGAAATTTTGGGCCACAGGGCGGTGTGGTTTATTGGTGCGGGTGTCCCGGAGATGTTCCCTAAAGCGCTCTGCTAGGAGGCGACCAGTCTCCCCAATGTAGAGGAGACCGCTTCAGGAGCAACGGATGCAATGAATGATATATGTGGATGTGCAGATAAAACTTTCATGGATATGCAAGGTTCCTTTAGGGCCTTGGATGGAGATGAGAGAGAGGAGGGGTGGTCGCAGGTGGCAGGGGAAGGTGCCAGGAAGGGAGGGTGGGTTTTTGGGGGACATCGATCTGACCAGGTAGTCACTGATGGAACGGTCTTTGTGGAAAGTAGAAATGGTTGAGGAGGGAAATATAGCTCTGGTGGTGGGGTCCATTTGGAGGTGGCGGAAATGTCGTTGGATGATTTGGTTTATGTGAAGGTTGGTAGGATGGAAGGTGAGCACCAGGGGCGTTCTGTCCTTGTTATGGTTAGAGGGATGGAGTTTGAGGGTGGAGGTGCGGGATGTGGATGAGATGCGTATGAGGGCATCTTTAACCATGAGGGAAGGAAAATTGCGGTCTCTAAAGAAGGGCCACCTGGTGTGTTCTGTGGTGGAACTGGTCCTCCTGGGAGCAGATTCGGTGGAGGCGGATAAATTGGGAATGCGGGATGGAATTTTTGCAGCAGTTATGGCGGGAAGAGATATAATCCAGGTAGCTATGGGACTCGGTAAAAGTATCATTGTCAAGTCAGTCGTCATTAATGGAGATGGACAGGTCCAGGAAGGGGAGGGAGGTGTCAGAGATGGCCCAGGGTGGAATGTGTTGGTTAAGTTGATGAATTGCTCAACCTCCTCGCGAGAGCACGAGGTGGCGCCAATGCAGTCATCAATGTTGCGGAGGAAGACGTGGGGAGTGGTGCCGGTGTAATTACGGAATATGGACTGTTCTACGTCGCCAACAAAGAGACGGGCATAGCTCGGGCCCATACGGGTGCCCATGGCTACCCCTTTGGTCTGGAGGAAGTGGGAGGATTCGAAGGAGAAGTTGTTAAGGGTGAGGACCAGTTCAGCCAAACGAATGAGAGTGTCGGCATAAGGGTACTGTTGGGGATGTCGGGAGAGGAAAAAAACGGAGGGCTTGGAGACCCTGGTCATGGCGGATGGAGGTATACAGTGATTGGATATACATGGTGAAGATGAGGCTTTGGGGGCCGGGGAAACTGAATTCTTGGAGGAGGTGGAGGGCGTGGGTGGTGACTCGAACGTATGTGGGAAGTTTCTGGAATAGGAGGGATAGGACAGTGTCGAGGTAGGTAGAGATGAGTTCAGTGGGGCAGGAGCATGCTGAGACAATGGGTCGGCCAGGGTGGTCAGGCTTGTGGATCTTGGGAAAGAGGTAGAATCGGGCGGTGCGGGGTTTCCGGACTATGAGGTTGGAAGCTGTGGGTGGGAGATCTCCTCCTGAGGTGATAAGGTTCTGTATGGTCTGAGAGATGATGGTTTGTTTTTGGGGGGTGCGGACATGGTCGAGGGGGCGGTAGGAGGAGGTGTCTTCGAGTTAGCTTCTGGCTTCAGCAGTGTAAAGGTCAGTGCGCCAAACTACCACTGCACCCGCTTTATCTGCTGGCTTGATGGTGAGGTTTGGATTGGAGCAGGGGGCGTGGAGGGCTGTACGTTGTGAGGGTGACAGGTTGGAGTGGGGGAAGGGGTAGACAGGTTGTGATGGTTAATGTCTTGGTGGCAGTTGGATATGAAGACATCGAGGGCCGGTAATGGACCAGCACGCGGTGTCCAGGTGGATGAAGTGTGAAATAGGAGAATGTCATTGATGCTGCAAAACGACAAACCAACGAAATAGAGACTGCAGAGACAGACTGCTCTATATTGTTCCTCCTAGCTCCCTTGATAATGGTTCACGTGCGTTACATTAACGTGGTTTCCTGATGGTAAGGATGGTTTGTGCGATGTCTCAAGGAAGCATCTTGCATCTCTGAGAAACCAGACTAAACTTCTGCACGGATGTCAGAAGTTTTTGAGAATGGCCAGCTCTATCAGTGTGTGGCTGCTGACAGGTTTGTGAACAACATGGTGCTCAGTGCAGCGACTCACTCCAACTGTACATTCAGACGGTGAGAGTTTGTTCAGAGCATGGAACTCTGACTCAACCAACATGGGGGCTCCACACAGGTATGTAAACTATCATAGAGTAATAGAGTTCAACAGGCCTTTTAGCCCAAACTGGTCCATTCCGCCTAAAATGTTCATCCATGCTAACTCCATTCCCTGCATTTGGCCCATATCGTTCTAAACGTTTCCGATCATAAATTTGTCCAAATGTGAAAATATGTATTGCGGGAAACACGTTATATTTCACGATATCAATGTTTTGTTTTGGAAATAATGAATGTTGGTTAATAACACTCAAGTTTTATTGCAATCAGATTTTATTCTTTTGCCGCATTACAAGTTACACACTCATTTCCTTCACAATCTCCCCATGGTACCATCACAGCATGGATTAGTCTGGTGTAACACCTTTACACTGTCTCATTGTGGCAAGGAGATCATTCCTTACAAAGGAGAGAAAATCTGTTCACAGTGCCCCAAGTATTGTCTCAAAACCACTCTACAACTTCAATAAAGTGTCTTCACTCATATACTTCCATCATTTTTCAAAGAAGGACAGCACACATTTACAGTGCTGATTATCTATTGCTCCGCATGAATTATGTCAGTGGCTCATAACGAAGGACATCCAGCTCCTTTTCATTTAGAACACTTCCCATCATCTCCCTTCTCATAAATACAAAATAAGAAGGATGGTGTTTTCCAAATAATTTCATTGCCTTGCAAAGTGCTATGCTTTAAGCACAGCCACGCCGACGGCACAATACTATTGCCATGGAGATGGTTGAAGATGCTGAGGAGGTGATGGCCTAGCTGTGTTATCTCTGGAATATTGACCCAGGGACACAGGTGATGACCCAGACCCCGGATTTGAATCTCTCCACGGCAAATGTTCGAATTTGAATTCAGTAAAATATCAGGAATTGAGAATCAAATGAAACAATGAAATCACTGTGTTTGTCCTACCTAGCACACTCATGCCCTTCAAGGACGAAAATCTACCATCTTCACCTGGTTGGTCTTACATGTGACTCCAGATTCACAGCACTGTGGTTAACACACAATTGCAATTTGAAATTGCCAAGCCAGCCACTCTGTTACATCAAAGTCTACAAAGAAATGAAACCGGGCGGATCTCAGCACTGACTATTTATAGCCCATGGACTGCAGTGCATCAGGAAGGCAGCTCACCAATATCTTCTCAGGACAATGAGGAAAGGAAATTAATTACTGGCCCAGCATCCTATTAATGAATAAAGGAAGATGATCACACTCACGAAAGAGAGACAAAGGGACATAACTCACTTCAAACCGGGACTTTGATGTACACCTTACAAGGGCATGAATTTCAATAATATGGAAACAGGAGAAAAATAAATAAGATTAATCTGGATTTTTATTTCCATAGCAGCTGATCATCAACAATCCCTTTGTTTGTTTCTTCCTCTCTATCTCTCTCATTCTCTATCTATTCAACTCCCTCCTTCTCCCCGTCACAACAGACATCCCTTTCATCAACATCAGTCACACTATTCCCCAGTTGCGTTCAGTTTTGATGTATGGTCGTTGGACTCGAAATGTCATTTCTATTTTTCTCTCGACCTGAGGCTGTCAAATCTCTTCAGTTTCTCTGGCACTTCCCCGCTCTTTTTGTTTCTGATTTCTAGCATCATTCTTTTTTTTTCAAGCTTTCATGTTGTTATTACATGGGATGTCTGCATCACTGGCAAGGGCAGCACTTGTTGACCTAACTAAATGCCTTTTACTGTGAGGCCATTCCTAAAGGCAGTTGGTCTGACATCAGTCTTAATCCAGACCAGATAATAATGCTGGATATCTTTAACAAAGGACAAGAGTGAAATAGATAAACTTATTGACGAAGTACTGGTGGGATTATATTAGTAAAATTTGCTTTTATTTCCCGTTCCTGTCATTTGAATTTAAGTTCTGTCATTCTCTGAAATATGATTTGAAAGAGTGTCTTGAGTGTAGTACCCTGGGCCCCTGAATTACGTGACCAGTGACATTACTACTCTGACACGGTGTCCCTGTCATTAATTTACTTTACAGACAAGAACAAGATTGTGATGGAATCATTTGTAACGGAAAGAGTGATTAGAAAAGAACTGGAACCATAAAGTCTGAATTTTACCAAGGTATAGATAATGGTTTATGTAGCACCCACACTGACGTCAAGATGGGGTCTGGGGATATCATGGAGCTGGTTGTGGGTAGTTTTGGTGATGGAGAGAATACCAAGACATAAATCAATTCAGGGCAAATAGGTACTTTGGGATTGTGAACAGTCTTGTTCTCAGATGTTTGTGAGGGCGGAGGTGTAGGCGGTTCTGAAAATTGTGGAGAATGAATGGATTTGCTTTTGAAACTGAAGACAAAGTTTCGATCTTTACTAAATATTGATAACAGAAATATCACTGAAGTTCGCCATGGCTTGTGGGATTAATAAATTGATAGAGATGGGGAGACTTACCAGGAACGCCAGCAATAGCGAGCATGGGATAGTAACCAGCCTGAATAATCAGCAGTACACCTAATATCCGATATGGTAATATGTGCCAATTCCAGGAAACAAGGTAAAGACCCCAGGATAAACTCCTGTCCATTGTTCCAGCATTCCAGTCTATCTTTCTTAGATTCTGAACCATTGGTGCGACATTCCAGTCTGCTGTTCTCAGATTATGATCCATTGTTGGAACACTCCAGTCTATGGTTCTCTGATTCTGATCTCTCCTCTCCCTGTCTCTGCTACAGCTGATCCCTGTTAGTGTTGGAGGTGATGCATCCGCAGCTATACTGGGATAAAGCATTGCAAGAAGCCCTTTACATATAGAAGAGGAAAGCCATCCAGTGACATAATTAGGATCCATGGAGACTGACATCAATCACAGTCACTGAACAAACACATCCAGTTAACTCCTTTCAGTATGCTACCTTCAGTTCACAATAACAATTGGATTGAATTGAATGTTGACATCGCTGGCTAATGGTCACATCTCCCATCAACAATTACTGTCGTGAAGTTAGTTGTGAGGGAAAATGATGGATGCTTTCTTGTCGCAGGCTCGATGCTTCTGCTGTGTTGTCCATTTGCAATACTGTAACTGTCTGAACGCTCCACCATGACCACCCAAAATAAACACAATCTAGATATTGTGAACATGCTGATTTCGCCTCGACTAGAACAGGTGCCGAGCAATAGATTCTCAGTGGGCATATTTGCCCTGAACATGCACAGGAAGTGCGGATCTGTCTGGACATTCCTCTCGTTGCTCTAATAAGACAATGTTGAATCTTCAACACACAATACGATTAAGCACTGTTTTCTGTAAACTCACGAACACCTTAATACACTTTATTGACTTCAAAGCAGTAAGACTTACATTTTTGGAATTCAGTCCAAAGCCAAATGTGGAATGTTGTCGCAAAATCAGTCCTTGATTTCTTTAAAGAGGCTCTAAACGACCCGAGATTCTAATATTTCAGAATTTTGAAAGGGTCGTTGATGCCCTTTTGTTTATACTTAACAGATAATGCCTCATCCAGAAGCCTTTCATATCTTTAAAAAGAAACCTGCATAATCAAGACGACGTGGCCAGCTCCCTAGAGGGACAGGTTGAATCTGTTCCTGGGTTCGTACAGTCAGGGTCACTGGACGCTGTCTGCCTCCTTCTGCGCTTCTGACCTTGTAACCTGTCAGCAGTTGTGTCAGTTTTACACTTGGTGTTAAGGGGTTTGTTTATTGGAATTGTTGCAAGTATTCTGGAACAGCATCCTTAAGTCGGAATAGCCTGCTGGTTTCAAATACGATATGTTATTCAGGTATTCTATTTTCGGTTCCTTATGTTTCATTTGGTAATTTGGTAAATAAATGTTATGTGTTTAAAACTCGGCAGTCGCACCAGCTAATTCACTCTGGGAATATCAGCTACACACTAACCTTCAACAAGTTGCAAAGTTATGGTCTGGTCTACCTGCTTAAAATGTTTTGAGGGGTCGGGTTTGGCCCATAACAGACTGGGGCCCTTTGCAGTTTTGAGATAGCGAGTGGCAGGTGTTAGTGTCTCTTATTTCGTGTATTGATTTGGCGAGTAAACAGAGCTTCAGATAGCAATGGTTCTTGCAGGAACCAACCTTGTTTTGGAGGTGGAAAAAGTGAGCTTAGGGGTTTTACAAAATAAGTCCAAGCAGCGAGAATTAGTAGACGAAGGGAATTGAAGCTACCTCCTAATGTGAGGAAAGATGAGATGATTGCAGCAGTAGCTCAGCATTCCAATTTGCTGGAACCTCCATCAGGATCTGTAGAGATGACTAAACTTCAATTGCAAATGAAGCAGCTTGAGTTAGAAGGAGAAATGAAGCAGTTTGAGCTACCACTAACATTAGAAGAGGAAGAAAGAGAACGAATAGGTTTAGCAGAGGAAAGAGAAAAAATAACAAATAGCTTTAGCAGGAGAGAAAGGAAAAGGGAGCGCATTTGAGCTTCAGAGATGGACACTTAGAGAAAGTGGCTAAACATTTTCAGTGGCCAGTGACCATGTGGGTTTTGTTGACCCAAACAAAACTTGTAGGTAGAGCTAGTGAGGTATTCGCAACACTATCATAGGAGGTATCTGGGGTGAATGAGGAGGGGACATGTGCATATGAGCTTGTGCCAGAAGCCTACAAATAATGTTTCAGGAACACAAGGAGGGATCCTGGTCAAATTCATCAATCAAAGTAATTTTGATAGATGGTTAAGAGCTTTAAAAAGAAAGCAAACCTACGATGCTCGTTGAGAGCATTGGAGGAGTTAAAACTTAAATTGGAGGAGTTCAAACGTTCACTACGTGACATAGTGCAAACTCATTTGGAAGACTGGCCGCTGAAGTGGCTAATGATTATGACTAGAGATTAATGATTATAAAACTTGTTTTGGCTTCCAGAATCAATTTCAGTCCATGATGGATAGAAACTGGGGCAAAGAGAAATCCTCACATAGAAAGAGAAAGTTAGATCTCGGTGAAGATCAAACTGATAACTTTCCTCAGGGTAAAAAGGAAATACTTGAAGGAGACAAAGAAGTTAACAAGCTCTGGAGTTTTCATTGCAACAAATTAGGACACATAGGGCAGGGAAAGAGGATGCAATATTAAGGGACGGTATCCTCTCAGTCTATGCTTCTGAAAGATGAGGAGATATGTACTCCTGAAGAACTATTTCCAGAAAATGTACTGATAAAGGGAATTCATCTTGAGACAAAAGTATAAAATTTTGTAAAGTGAGGATAACATATTCAGAAAAGTGTGGAGCAATTGTGGGAGGGGTATTGGACAAACTCTCAGCTCCAGGAATGCAATTTACCCTTGCGAAAAATATAGCTGATTCACTGGTACGAGTCCTGCCTACTCTGGTTGAAGACCCAGTGGAGACGCAGGCAACTGAAGCAATGCAGGAGTCTTATCCTGGAAACTTTGCTGATTGTGGGGTAACAAGTTCCAGTGTCACCAGTTGAAACAGACAATATCAAAAACGTAAAGATAAGGAAGCGTAAGTGGCATTAATGGATAATTTGTTCCATCTGACAGTTGAGACAAAACAGGAGCAAGTAGGTGATTATGCATGTATTTTGAGTTCAGCTAAACTAAGTGAGTCACAACAGAAAGATAGAAGATTAAACCAGTTGCATCAAAAAGCATGTAGGTTAGGAATTTTGAATGTATCTCTGAGTGTCATTACCTAAAATGATGTCCAGATAAGGAAATGAAGACAATCACATAGTCAAAGAGATGAGAAATGGGAAGAGAGTCATCAAATCATTTTGCCAATGGTGTATACAAAGGAGGTGATGCGAATCGTGCATGATCTACCAACTAGAAGATATTTAGGAGTGACGAAAACACAGGATGAAATACAGAGACATTTTACTGGCCTGGACTGCAACAGGATGTAGTTGAATTTTACCAGACGTGTCATACAAGTTAGGTAATTGGAAAAACACGGGCGATAATAAAACCTGCACCTTTCTTAACTATTCTGGCATTTGAGGCACCTTTTACAAGAGTCTTAATTGATGGGTTGGGCCCCGAACACACAAAAAAAGTGGGCACCAGTATTTGTAAACAATAATGGATGTATCGACTAGATTTACAGAGGCCACCCCAAGGTGCAATATCACAGCTAAAAGAATTGCCGAGGAATTACTCATTTTTAAAGTAGATAAGGACCAACAATAGAGCTACAGTGCGATTAAGTTCATAGATAAATTATTCACAATAATGTCTTAGGGATAAAGCAATTCAAATCTACTGCGTTCCATCCAAAATTGCAGGGAGAGCGAGAAAGGTAACATTAAACATTACAGACCATGTTGAGGGCTTATGATCAGGATTATCCATATGAGTCGGTTAAGGAAGTTCCATTTGAGCTTTTTGTGATCAGGGATGCACCAAATTAACAGAGCAAATTCAATCTATTTGAATTAGTGTTTGAGCCATTAAAATTGATTAAGGAGAAAGTAGTAAATCAGAATTCAAAGGTCACACTTTTGGAGTATGCCTCAAATTTTTGGGAACGATTAATATCGCTGGGGAATTGGCTGGACAGCATTTAAAAGTATTGCAGCATGCAATAAATCAGGAAGCGGACAGGAAATTTAAAATTTACAATTTTGCTATCGGGGATAAGTTATTTCTGTTGCAAGGTTTCGTGGACCTTGTAAAATGAAAAAGATATTGAATGGGGGTAACTACTTGATAAGGACTCCAGACAGAAAGACATCTCGCAGCGTATGTCATGTGAATATACTCAAAAGGTATTTTGACAGGAAGGAAAGCAAGGGGAGAAGGTATGAATGATTATGGTGTTCCTTAAATAAAGTGGACAATGAGGTAGTTTTCTAAAATTGGAATAAATTATTGAGTTACTTTTCTGAGAAAATTGTAATGACTATAAAGAGTTATTGCTATTACATGGGAAGATAAGCAGAAATTAACTTGGAAGTACTAACCCAATTGTGCATAATGGAGCTATAGGAGATGCTGTTAAGATTAAGCAACATTCTTACGGGCATAATCCTCTAAAGTTGGCACAGGTTCAGAAGGAGATTGAATGCATGCTCTCAGGTGACATGATCAACGTGCGTTACAGTGACTGGAACTCACCCATAGTCATGGTGCCAAAGCCAAATGGTACCCAATGGTTATGTGTGGACTATCGTAAAGTCAATGCAGTTAAAAAGATTGATCCATGCCCAGTTCCACGATTGGAAGTCTGTGTTGAAAATGTGGGACAAGCAACTTACATTTGGTATGAAAAATGTGCCGGCCACATTTCAGGGGCTAACCAATAAGTTATCAGATTATCCAATGTGTGGTGTGCATTGATAACCTGGTGAATTTTAGTCAGTCATGGAAGGAACATTTACAGCATTTATCGGATTTGTTTGATTGGCTTCGGAAGGCAGGCTTGGTGGTAAACCTGGCAAAAATTGAATTTGCCAAATCACAAATCACCTTCCTGGCCAAGCTAATCGACATAGATAAACGGTGTCATGGGATGTAAAAGTGAAGGCAATTGGGGAATTTCCCATACCGTTGACAAAAAGAGCAGTAGTATGGTTCCTGGAAGTATGTAGATTTTATCGAAGGTTTGTGCCTTATTTTCGCAATGTGACTGCTCCACTCACTGAATTGTTGAAGAAAGACGAGAGGTTTCAGTGGACAGAGGAATGTCAAAAGGCATTTGACGGCATGAAATATGTATTAACCCCTGCCCCACTATCATCCACGCCTGATTATGCAAAACCATTCAAGGTGGCTTTAAATGTGAGTGTGTGTGTAGGTGCTGGGCTCCTACGGGAAACGGACAAGAAGACAGAAAGACCTAGTAAATATTTCTCCAAGAAGTTGAATGCTTAATAGTAGAAATATTCAACAGTTGAGAAAGTGAGTGTGATCTTTGTGTTGGCACTACAACGTTTCAGTATTTATATTAGCAACAACACATCTGAGACAACCATGTACATTGATCATAAACCATTGACATTTTTGGAGAAATTTAAGTACAAAAATGCGAGACTGTTTTGCTGGCGCTTGTTGGTGCAGCTATTCAATTAGAAAATTGTGCATGTGGCAGGCCTTGAAAACATGATTGTTGATGCATTGTCAACACTTGAATGACAGATTGAGGCACTCAGTCGTGGGTATACCACACACTGAATCCGGATGTAGTTGTGCATTTTTGCATGTTTATAGTAAATGTATATACATCCGTATTTTAGTGTACTAACTACTTTTTTTTTGGGGGGCGGGGTTGAAACCTGAAGACATCTTTGGATATTGATGACTCTGTTTTATATCAGGGGAGTTGTCACAAAGGTGGTCTCTTTGCAAGGTTATATTGTTCTTGAACAGTTTTCAGATATTTTCTAACCATCCCAAAGTTCCAACATTTCTCAATTTTGAATGCTTCATTAGGGTGCATTGGTTTTTACATAATAAATAATGTCTCGGGAAGAAGGCTTTCAAGTCTCCAAGAAAAAAACTGGTGTAATCAAGCGGATGAGGCCAGCTCTCCAGCTGCACAGGTCAGTACAGTTCGAGGGTTAGTTGAGTCAGGATCATAGTTGAAACTAGACGCTTTCCTCCTCCTCCTGCCCTCTGACTTTGTAACCTTTGTAAGCTTTTTCTGTGTAATTTTTACTTTTTGTGCTCAGGAGTTTGTTTACTGTGATTATTGCAAGTAATTTGGAACAACATCATTAAGTTGTGTTAGCCTGTCAAGTTCGGATAGGATGAATTATTCAGGTACTGGATTTTCAGTTCGTTGTGTTTCATTCCTTATTTTTGTAATTAAATTGTATTTTTTGAAACGTCGGCAGTCGGACCAGCTAATTCAGTCTGGGAATATCCACCATACACTTACCTTCAACAAATAACAATATTATGTTCTGGGCTATTTGCTTAAAAATGTTTTGAGGCGCCGGGCCTACTCCATAACAAGATACCAAAACCTTGTTAATTAAATGTCATGAATTAATGTGTATGGGAAGGAATGAATATTATATTGGCTATGAGACAGAAAGGACTGGGGCCAGAGGATGAAGAGCCCTGAAGGGAGAACAGTACCTCCCAGTCACGAGTCTTCAACCATCACTATTTCTGACAAATGGAATGAAATGAAATGCAGAGCAAGAGAACAGATAACCTTTGGTACATGGAATGCTGAACGACAATGTGAACAGAACAGGTCATCTTTAAATGTGATGTACAGAATTATATTATATATAGATACTGTCTAATCACAGGTTATACAGGTTGTTAAGATTGTTTATATATGGACGGGATATTCAGAAATAAAAACAGACACAGATAGCAAAATGTATTGAGTTACAGTGAGTTGCAGCAGAGTTAGAGTGAGGATACAGCCCATACCGAGCTGGTACAGAGATGATGGGCTGCATGACAACGATAGAGTCATAGAGATGTACAGCATGGAAACAGACACTTCGGTCCAACCGTCCATGTCGACCAGATATCCCAAACCAATCTAGTCCCACCTGCCAACACCCAACCCATATCCCTCCAAGCACTTACTATTCATATACACATCCAAATGCCTCTTAAATGTTCAAATTGTACCAGCCTTCACCACATCCTCTGGCAGCTCATTCCATTCATATACCACCCTCTGCGTGAAAACGTTGCCCCTTAGGTCTTTTTTATATCTTTCCCCTCGCACCCTAAACCTATGCCCTCTCGTTCTGGACTCCCCAACCCCAGGGAAAAGACTTTGTTTATTTATCCTATCGATGACCCTCATAATTTTGTAAACCTCTATAAGGTCACTCCTCAGCCTCCGACACTCCAGGGAAAACAGCCCCAGCCTGTTCAGGCTTTTCCTGTAGCTCAGATCCTCCAACTCTGGCAACATCCTTGTAAATCTTTTCTGAACCCTTTCAAGTTTCACAACATCTTTATGATAGGAAGGAGACCAGAATTGCACGCAATACTCAAACAGTGCCCTAACAAATGTCCAATTATTCAGAGAAATATATTGAAAATATTCAGAGACTGAGGAGACAATGTGAATCATAAAACGCACAGACAATGTCATAATTAATAAACTATACCTATTTTCCTTCGAGTGCAGCTGTCTCTAAAAGGCCTTTTAAATCAAAATCACTTTCATGAGATCCACGCATTTATTTGGGGACCTTAAAGAAGAAACAGAATCTAGTGTAACACATGCGTCACTGGCACAAGTAATGGGAACAGGAATGGAGCATATTGTCCAAATATAACAGGGTTCAGCATCTAGACCAATCAAAAAAAAAGAAAAATATTAGAGATAGTGTAAATCTGAAATACAAATGAAAAATGATGGAGAATTGCAATAGATGACGCATGATCTGGGCAGAGACACAGAGTTAACATATCGAGTCTTATATGAACATGTTCTGAACAAATCATTTTGGATTCACAAAAAGATAATTCTATTTTTCTCTGCACCGATACTGCCAGAACTGTGGGGTTTCTCTCCAGCAATTTCAATTGGTGCAATGGCAGGAAACAGACAGTAATGGTGGGGTTGCTTTTCAGACTGAAGGCTTATGTCCAGCAGTGTTCCACAGAGGTAGGTTCTGGGTTTTCATTGTTCGTCATTTATGTACATGATTTGCGTGAGAATATCGAAGGCAAGGTTAGTAAGTTTGTAGATGACACCAAAACTGGTGGCACAGTGGACAAATAGCTGATGGAGTTCAAGCTGGATGAAGATGAGGTGCACACAATTTTGTTTGTTTGTTGCTGTCTAGTGAACCAGGAATGGGATTTTATTCCCCATCTCCTGGGGATCATCTGCATATTGATGAAGAACCTTTTCATGAACACATTTGACAGTTTTTTCAACATCCAACCCTTTAATACTGTGGCAGTCCCAATCACTTTTTTTAGAAAATTAAAATCCCCCAGTATTATTAAGCTTACATATGTCCGAGATCTCCCTACATGGACCATTCCTTTCTGAACTGGTCTTTTCTAATCTAAAATAGATTCCTATTTCCCAAAAATCGAAATCCCTCAACGACATAGTAGTTCTTCAGCCATTGAATTTTCTCCTTTAATCTTTTGTTCCTTGCCGGTTGGGGTTGGCATTGGGAGTAAATCAGAAATAACTACTTTTTTTATTTTTAATCTTCGACCTCCCCTCTTAAATTCATTATGGACTACTTTAACCGTTCCCTAAAATAGCATTCCTACCACTAAGTACAATAATTTCTGTCTACTCAATTTCACCTTTAACAACGTGCTTGAAAAGGTTAGAGACGTTCTTAATCCTAGCATAGGAAAAGCAACAAACCATCCTAAATCTATGGTCACTGCCATAGAATCTCCTGTGATGCCCCTGACAGAAGAACGCACTGTAGCAATAATTCTCCTAAATCTTCTCAAATGCTGCCGAACATAAGAATCATTCCAAGTGTCCAATAACTGATGACCCTTCCATTTTCCTCAGAGACACAATTCCCTTCAGCAGTTCTAAAAACTGAAAATCATTTTGATAGATGAATAGGCACAAGAGGATTTTGAACTGTAATCCTATCTTTTCTGACTGACATCCATCTATCTGACTGATTTGCTGGATATTTGTTTCTAAATTTACCAGCCATCCCCTCTGTCCCTTATATGTGACCTGAAAAGCAGGATTTATTTGTACTACACATTATGTTACCTTTCATTACCTGCAGGCAATGGAAAAATATATACGTATATGTTTCAAACATATAAAAATTAAATAAAATCAACCATTCAGCTAATTAAAATCAATAAAAATATTCCTCTTCAAGAAATTCCGAGAAGAAAAGTCTTCTCTGAACCTGAGCATGTGTAGGACTCTCTGGATTGAAGGTACAACTCCTTTGTTTAAAAAAAAAACTGATTAACGTTTCAAAACTGAAAAAACTATTGCTGTGTAATAAAATAAAAAATTTAAAACATAAATAGACATTTCCTTTTTGGTAAACCACCCTTAAAAAGATATTTTTAAAATATTCGTTTGAAAGAAACTCGTGAGTTGTTTTGTTTTATTTGTTTGCTTTTGAATGTTAATAAAACAAAATAGAAAAAAAATGTTAAATTAATAAACTGTAATAACTATATCAACTGCAAAAAAGACTACATTAAATATTTGATTGCCTGCAATCCCAGAAGCAGCTGTAAGATCCATGTTGCTCTAAGAACATTTTTTTGGACCTGTTTTTACAATATGAAGAAAAGTGGGTGTGTGTTTTAATAATTTGTTTCCAATTCAAGGTGACTTGGCTATATAATTTGATCTCCTGCCGTGAGTCTATTTATGTAGAATTTAATTGAATCTTTATCATCATTTCTCTCCCTCTTTCAAACAAAATTATGCATCTGTGTCCATCATACAGGCGGCAAGTTCCTTCAGCTCTGACTGTTGCAGGGAACGATACAAAGAACATTATCCAGGTCCACGTAAAACACAAATGCTGCAGTGACAACCACCTAAATCTAATCCAGTATTAATTACGTATAAGCCTTATGAATAAAACATACAGAGGCGTATAGTCTAAAAGGAGAATTCAGCTCCAAAATAAAATTTGTAGCTCTTTCATAAGAAAAAACCTCAACTGCATCACCATAAAAAAATCATCGAAATAGGAAAACAACAAGAGAATGGAATTCTCAATTCTTTTCCTGTGAACTACATCTGAAGAACACGAAGAAAATCAAGGCAAAATAGTGAACTTCATAAAAGATGATGATAAGAATTGGAGGCATGGAGTTTGGGGAAAATGATAAATAAAGTTGTGGATGACACAAAGATGAGATGGTGATTCACAGTCAGGAAGAACGTGTGAGGGTGCAGGAGGGTATAAACCTGTTGTCCAGATGGCCAAATCAATCGCTGATGAAATTTTACACTGATAAATGTGATACATTTCAGAAGTAACAAGACAAAAGCGTGCTCAAACTGATGGGAGTCTCAATTTACTGCATTTTACTTTTAATCAAAGAAAGATCAGGGGTGCTTCTGATGGAGGTGTTTAACAGCATAAGGGGTATGGACAGGGTGAACAGAGAGCAGCTTTTCCCCTTACTCGAATACTCAATAATAAGGAGACACACTTATAAAGTGAAAGTGGTCTCATCATTAATGTGTAAACTGTAGAAAAAACTTTCCTATTTGTAAATGTGTTTGGTTTTAAAATATTTCAAGATTTATATTGCCTCCTGAAAAGTGCACTGTTTTTCCATTCAACTCGCCAACGTTCACAAACACAGGTACATTTTCCCAACTACGATCCAAAGACCAATATTTACCCGTTCCCTTAAAATGCCCAGACCTCTTTAAATACTTATATACTCTTCACATTTTCCTTTTCTAACCATTTCAATGCGTGTATTCTCCCATGAAACATTCAAAATATTGTTGATAAGACGTAGATAATGGACACTTTCCAACAATGTTGATAATGTAATATTTTACTCAATATCTAAACTATAAAGTTGCAACAATGCTAAAGTGTTTTGTTGTCCCGTCACCCACTTCTCGGACTGTAGTTTCAAATAGCCATTAAATCTAAAAAGATTTGCCAAATCTTTATTTCCGATCTAATTGGCCATTTTGAAATGGGCATATTAATTATGGATTGTCTGTCTGACTGCAACAGTGTGATTTGGTTTATTAAGAACAGGGATAGGCCATCTGGTTGGCAGGCCTGCTGTGGTAAATAACAAGGCCTGACTGCGATATTTTCTCCACATTAATGTCATGTTCCCCACACAAAGAGCAACCTGCATCTCCCTCAACCTAACCACTCGATTCCTGTTACCCCAGCCACCAACGATGAATAAAATCCGAAGAACTGGAGCAACACAAGCACATAGATATTAAGACTGGTTGTAGGAAATTCAAGTACGCACTTATCCACATTAAACACCATCGGCCAGATATAGAAATCTGCCCCATTTTCCAAACCTATCAATATTCATCTGTAAACTCTTTAGATCCTCATTGCAGCCTGTTTTACCACTTAGTTTAATACCATCTGTGAATTTAGTTACTGCAGTCAGTCTCTCCTTCCAGCTCATTTGAGAGATTGCAAACAATTGAGGTCTGAAAACTGAACGCTGCCGCACCTCACTAGTTTCACTTGGCCAGAGAAATACCATTGAACCCAATGCTTTGCTTTCTGTTATTCAGCCAGTTCTCTATCAAATTCAATACGCTACACTTAAGCCCTGGGATCGAACCTTCCATTTCAGTCCTTTATGCACCATCTTGTCAAATAGAAGAATACAGCGCAGTACAGGTCCTTTGGCCCTCGATGTTGCGCCGATCCAAGCCCACCTAACCTACACTAGCACACTATCCTCCATATGCCTATCCAATGCCCGTTTAAATGCCCATAAAGAGGGAGAGTCCACCACTGCTACTGGCAGGGCATTCCATGAACTCACGACTCGCTGAGTAAAGAATCTACCCCTAACATCTGTCCTATACCTACCACCCCTTAATTTAAAGCTATGCCCCCTCGTAATAGCTGACTCCATACGTGGCAAAAGGTTCTCATGGTCAACCCTATCTAAACCCATAATCATCTTGTACACCTCTATCAAGTCACCCCTAAAGCTTCTTTTCTCCAATGAAAACAGCCCCAAGTGCCTCAGCCTTTCCTCATACGATCTTCCTACCATACCAGGCAACATCCTGGTAAACCTCCTCTGCACCCATTCCAGTGCCTCCACATCCTTCCTATAGTATGGCGACCAGAAGTGCACACAATACTCCAGATGCGGCGCACCAGAGTCTTATACAACTGCAACATGACCTCAGGACTCCGGAACTCAATTCCTCTACCAATAAAAGCCAGTACGCCATATGCCTTCTTCGCAGCACCATTTACCTGGGTGGCAACTTTCAAAGATCTGTGTACATGGACACCAAGATCCCTCATCCACACTACCAAGTATCCGACCAGCTCTGCAGCCTATCTATATCCCACTGTAACCTGACACATCCTTCCTCACTGTCAACAACTCCACCGACTTTCTTATCATCCGCAAACTTGCTCACCCATCCTTCTAGACCCTCCTCCAGGTCATTTATAAAAATGACAAACAGCAATGGACCCAAAACAGATCCTTGCGGAACACCGCTAGTAACGGCACTCCAAGATGAACTTTTACATCAACTACTACCCTCTGTCTTCTTCCAGCCAGCCAATTCCTAATCCAAACCTCCAACGCCCCCTCAATGTCATACCTCCGTATTTTTTGCAGTAGCCTACCATGGGGAACCTTATCAAACGCCTTACTAAAATCCATATACACCACATCTACCGCTTTACCCTCGTCCACCTCCTTAGTCACCTTCTCGAAGAATTCAATAAGGTTTGTGAGGCACGACCTGCCCTTTACAAAACCATGCTGACTATCCTTGATCACATTATTCCTATCCAGATGTTCATAAATCCTATCCCTTACAATTCTCTCTAAGACTTTGCCCACAACAGAAGTGAGACTCACCGGCCTATAATTACTAGGGTTATCCCTACTCCCCTTCTTGAACAAGGGAACCACATTTACTAGCCTCCAGTCTTCTGGCACTACTCCTGTAGACAACGAGGACATAAAAATCAAGGCCGGTGGCTCTGCAATCTCCTCCCTTGCTTCCCAGAGAATCCTAGGATAAATGCCATCAGGCCCAGGGGACTTATCTATTTTCATCCTTTCCAGAATTTCCAACACCTCTTCCCTACATACCTCAAAGCCGTCCATTCTAATTAATTGTGACTCAGTATTCACATCTGCAACAATGTCCTGTTCCTGAGTGAATACTGACGAAAATTATTCATTCAGTATCTCCCCAATCTCTTCAGCCTCCACACGCAACTTCCCACTACTATCCTTGACTGGACCTATTCCTACCCTAGTCATTCTTTTATTCCTGACATACCTTTAGAAAGCCTTTGGGTTTTCCCTAATCCTACCAACTAAGGACTTTTCATGTCCCCTCCTTGCTGCTCTTAGCTCTCTCTTCAGATCCTTCCTGGCTACCTTATAACTCTCAATCGCCCCAATTGAACCCTCACGCCTCATCTTTACATAGGCCTCCCTCTTCTGTTTAACAAGGGATTCCAATTCCTTATTAAACCACGGCTCCCTCAGACGACCCTTTAATCCCTCCCTGACAGGTACATACTAATCAAGGACACTCAATGCCTTCTGAAGTTTAGATGTACAGCAGTTACTGCATCCCAATAATCCACATTGTTGGTTACTTTCTTAAAGAACTCCAACAGGTTTGTCAAGTACAACCTGTCAGTCATGAAACCTTGCTGACACTGGTGAATTGATTTTTGTTTTTCCAAGTGTTCAGTTATTTCCTACTTTATAGTTGTTGAAGACATTTCCCCCCGCAGAGGTTAAACTGATTTGTCTGTAGTTTGTCATTTTTTTGCCTATCTCCTGGTTTGAATGCTAGTGCCACATTATTAATTTTACAATACCACGGCACTGTTCTAGAATCCAGAAATGTTTTGAATATCGTAACTAACGCATCCAGTACCTCTGCTGTTACCTCCTTTAAAATGATAAAGTGCAGGCCGAGAGCCTGACCTGACTTTAATCCCATCAATGTATTTAATATCTTCTTCCTCATCATCGTACTTCCATCAAGATCCTTTGCAATTGTTGTACATTTTGGGAAGAAATTATCTTCCACAGTGAAAAAAAGGAAATGTTGTTTTTCCCTCTGCCACTTCTGAGTTTCCCATTATTACCTTGCGGTTTTCATCCTCTAAAAGACCAACATTTCGGTACAGCATTCTTTTCCTTTTTCTCTACTCGGAGAAGTGTTCTTTATCAATTCTTATGATTTCTGCTTGTTTTCCTTCGTAGCCATTTTGATTTTGTTTTTAGCAACCATTTGCTGACAATGTAAGCGTTTTTCTTTAATTCATTCACAGGATGAACGCATCGCTGGTTAGACAGCACTCATTGTCCGTCCCTAAGTGCCCAGAGGGCAGTTAAACGTCAACCAAATTTGTATGGGTTTGAAATCACATGTAGGTCAGACCAGGTAAAGATGGTGGTTTCTGTCCCGAAAGGAGAGTCATGAAACAGATGGCTGTATCAAACAATGAGCAGTGGATTCATTATCATTAATAGACTCTTGATTCCAAGTTTGTGTTGAATTTATCTTGCACCATCTACCATGGTGGCATTTAAAGCCATGTCACCAGATATGGATTAGTAGTCGGCGATAATAGAACCAGGCTATCACCTTAATGTTATTATTGATTTCCTTGTGAAGAGATTGATCACTTTTCACCTTTTTACAATTACTCTTCCACTCAGGGTTACACTTTGATTGAGAGGTTTTGATTATCTCCCTAAATAGTTGCCACGGTTCTTCAACTGTCCTGACCTTTAATGTTTTGCCAAGTCCACACGAGCCAACCCCTTCCTCAGGCTAGTAAAATTATCATTGTCCAACACTAAACCTCTCATATGTGATTCTGTCTTTCCTGTTTCAATCTGAATGTGAAACCCCAGCATGCTGTTGTCACTCTTTCAAAATAGTCCAGTACTACAATATGATTGATCACTCCTTCCTCATTACGTAATACCAAAGCCATGACATGTTTCTCGAAGACATAATCCTTCATACATTTGGTGAATCGTTCTCTGAGGCTCCCCTTGCCAAATTGTTTAGTCCAGTAAATATCAAATGTTCAAATTACCCATGATTACTTTTGTGCCCTTGTCTCAAGCAATCAATATTCCCTGCTTCATGCTATTCGCTACTTTGAATGTAAGTTGTCGATGTGGGAGCTTGTGGGCTGGAAATGATCCTACCAATGGGTTTCTTTCCATGTGTATTATTTCCAACCAGATTGATTAATCATTATCGTCCCATGGGCTAATATCATTTCTTAATACAGCCTTGACATTATCCTTAACCAATATAGACACTCCACCTGCTGTTCCTTCTTGCCTGAATAGAGTCCCCTTGGACATTTAACACCCCAGTCCTGACATTCCTGTAACCACGTTTCAGTAATCCGCACAAAGGCCATACTTATTTATCTCTGTTTGAGCTGACCACTCATTAATTTTACTCCAAATGCTGCACGCATTTAGTTGAAAGGTTTTCCACATATTCAACTCGACTATCTTCCTCTTCCTTGTCTCACTTCCAGGTGGCACAGGGAGCAATCCCAAGATTAAGATCCTGTAGACATTGCTTTTAAACTCACTCTGAAATCCCTGAATTTTCTTTGTAGGACCTTTCACTCTTCTTACCTCTGTCATTGTTACCAATGTGTACCACGACCACTGGCTTTTCACCCTCCCCCTTCAGTTTGTCCTGAGACATCTTGATCCTGGCACCAACCACCATTGATTTGTTTTTCTCTTTTAATATTTTTGTGCACAGGCTCTCCATCTTTATTTATTGATCCCCAACAATAACGAGCCTATCATTTACTCCAACTTTCGATCCATATTTTTAAATTGTTATGGTTCCTTCCTTCAGCATGATCATTAAACTGGCTCTGTCTGTTTATTCGACTGAACTCTACTTTCTGCTCAGTTTCTGACCTGTTGCTTTGGTTCCCAGCCTCCTGTATTATTTGCTTAAATCTACTCGACTTACAGGATGTTGGGGCCTCTCCAGTTAAGGTGAACCCTGTACTCTTTGTACAGTTCCCACCTGCCCCGGAAGCTATCAGAATCGTCCAAAAATCAGAAAGCCTCCTTCCAAACCAGATCTTTAGCCATATATTCAACTCGACTATTTTCCTCTTCCTTGTCTCACTTCCAGGTGGCACTGGGAGCAATTCTAAGATTTCAATCCTGGAGATCCTGTTTTTAAACTCACTCCGAGCTCCCTGAGATTTTTTTTGCAGGACCTTTCACTCTTCTTACCTCTGTCATTGTTACCAATGTGTACCACGACCACTGGCTGTTCACTATGCCCTGAACATGCTTTGAGACATTCTTGATCCTGACACTAACCAACCTTTGTATGAAGAATTCATAGAATCACAGAATCTTTACGGTGGGGAAGCAGGCCGTTTCACACAGCATGTCCACACTGACCCTCCAAAGACTAACGTATCCAGACCCATCCCCCTACGCTGTTACTCTGCATTTACCCTGACTAATGAATCTAACCAGCACATTGCTGAACACTATTGGCAAAAAGTAAACATCCCAGACCTATTCCGCTAACCTATGTTGAATCTGCTTTCTCACAACAGATACGGCCAGAATTACCGAGCATTTCCAGCAACTTCTGCTTTTGTCACTGATGACGATTGCATATTGATAAAAACATGTTCAACTCAGACTTGAAAAAATGCTGAATTTAAACTCTCAGGAGAAAACTAAATATTTGGTTGTTCAATAATCCCAATAAATGTTCAGTAAATAACTTCTGTTCTGTACATGAACGTCATGTGCTCACTTTCCAATCCTGAATAAAGGAGATTTTTGCACCCTTTTAATATCAGAAAGCTCGGAAACGTTGCACATGTACTTATTCATATGGGAATGTGATTGCATCTCATTCTTTCATGTCAGTTTAACAGTTTAATTATAGTGGATTAATCAAAACACACACACACACATAGTTACTTTGTTGAAGAATACCAGTAACATTGTTAGTAATTGGTTTCATAACTGGAAAGAAGGATTGAGATCAAGGAAGGATGACAGTAAACGGGTCTTTTTATGGAACAGAATATGCAATTATGTGAACTTACTAAGATAATCAAATTTACAGAACAAAAAGATATTGTTATGAAGATGTAGAGGTGTACATTGTTCTGAAAGAAGTTAAAATGTAAAATTTGACTGCGAAATCAACAGTGAGTGTGAGTTGCCATGGAACACAAACAAATTCAAATTCGGCCAGTCAGTTTAAATTATGTCCAAATACGCTGAAATCCAATCGAGTTTGAAATATAATGTATTTTATGACTTCAAAATCGATGAAATAATCTAATGTTTTGAGTATAAAATCACTCATTTAGAACATTTAGGGGGAGAACTGCCAAGGACAGCCACAAAGATAAACTGCTAGCTGAAGAGTTTTCTAAAAGGTACCTGTCTATAAGAGGTTTCTACAGCAGAACATCGAAGCCAACCTAGAGAAAAAAATCTACATAGCAAAATCTACAAAGGAAAATTGAAAAATCTGACTGGTTTTGAAATGCGATTATATATTTTGTAAATTTTAATCGTGGTGTTTTGTTTTATCGGACCAGTATTATAGTGTGGTAGGTATAAGATAGGAGATGTGGCATTTTTGCAGGGCTGGGAGCTAGGACCTGGTGTGGGGCTGGAGCTGGGTGTGGGGGCGGGGTCTGGAGCTGGGTGTGGGGGCGGGGGCTTCTTCTTCCTGAAGAAGGGCTAATGCCCGAAACGTTGATTCTCCTGTTCCCTAGATGCTGCCTGATCTGCTGCGCTTTTCCAGCAACACATTTCCATCTAGGTATAAGATAGGTTTAACGAAAGGAGTTCTAAATAGTTGTTCATTTTAATATTCTCTGTTGGACCTTGCTAAAAAGATTGCTAGTTTTACCTTAAATAGTGACCTCTGTAAAAAGATCTTTGCCTCTCGAAATTTAACGGATTCCAGCATGAGGTGAACCTTTTCTCTGTGTCTGATTTAAATTAGGAGAGTGGTCTATCCTGTGTTGTACCAGTTTGCGGGCTTTCGTTTGCGATTTGAACATGTTTAGACAGATCCAGTCTGAGATTTGGGCAGATTAAAAGAGGTTTGAACTGTGAAAAACACACAGTAGATTTAATTATTTGCACATTATTGTCCGAGAGCTTTAAATAAAACGTCGGTGAGACAGTTTGTTTAATTTCAGTGACCTGAGATTGGTTAAATTAAAAGTGAGAGAAATGGCTCTTTAAAATGTTAAAGAGGTTCTGAGATTTGAAGATGATTCTCACATTTGCCGAGGGCGTTTAGAAGGAAAGATAAAGGCCAAACTTTTAGAATTAGCAAATAACTTAGATTTGGATCTAACCAAGAACAATAGTAAAGCAGAAATTGTCAGGAAATTACTCAAACACTAAAGTGCGTCAGAGAAACAAAGTACAGGAGACCTAAAAAAAAAACTTAAATTACAATTGAAGAAAATGCAGTTTAAAGTTAAACAAAGGGAGAGAGTAAGAGTGAGAAGAAAGAGAGGAGAATGTTCTTAGCTGATCAAAGAGAGAAGACAGAGGGAGAAAAAGAGAAATAAATTTCTTAGCTGAGCAAAAAAGAGAGAGAATTTGAACTTGAGAAATTGCGATTTAGTCAGTAAAGTCAAGTTAACAGGATGGAGATTAAAAGGGGCGTTGGTGATATATACAACTGTGTCAAATGTCTGCCCACGTGCTGATGAGAAAGGTGTTGAAGTCTTCTTTATTTCATTTGAAAATTTGGCTCGGCAGGTGGAGTGGTCCAATGATCTATGGGTGATGCTAGTTCGGACTAAGTTGTTGGGAAGGGCTAGTGAGGTATTTTCTGAGTTGTCAGATGAGGGTTCAGGAGATTATGAAGACGGCAAACAAGCTATTTTTAACTGCTTAGGATTGGTACTGGAAGCGTGTAGATAGCGGTTCCGAAAATTAAGGAAGTAACCAGGTCAGCCTTATGTTGAGTTCGAAAGAATTAAACAAAGGCATTTTGACAGATGAGTGCGGTCTTTAAAGATCTATGAGGATCTAAGGGAGATTATTATGCTGGAAGAGTTTAAAAATTCACTTCCAGAAATGATAAGAATTCACGTGGAGGAACAGAAAGTTCAGGAATTGAGAAGGGCAGGAGAATTAGCAGAAGAATACTTGTTGCTGCATAAGATAAGCTTCCAGCCAGAATTTCGTCCTGTGAGGGATAGAATTTGGGAGAAGGATACATACTACACTAGAAAAGAAAGAGTGGAGAATAAGAATTTACCACAGGTTAAAGAAGATGCCCAAGAGAGTGGAAAGGAGGTGAAAGGCCTCAGTGATTTCACTGTAATGGAGTGGGACACGTAAAATTACAGTGTCGTTGGTTTCAGAAGGGCATGAGGAAAATGATGTTTTCACTGCCATAAGGATGGATACGTATGGTCACAGTGCTCGTCGTTAAAAAAGGCACTGTGGGAAAAGATGTGTTAAAAGAAGCTAAGCCAGTGGCATGAGTGAAAGTTTTAAAGGAGACCCCAATACGAGCCAGGAGCTGCAGAAAAGTGCTCAGCCTAGGCAGTGGCTGGGTATGGAGTTAGTACCTGATCTCTATGAAGAATTCGCCTCTGTGAGTAAAGTTTACTCGGATATAACAGGGGTAGAAGGGTAAGAAGTTATAACTTTGAGAGATACAGGATCTAACCAGTCTTTAATAGTAAGAGATTAGCAAATTTGCAATATTTCTGATCTGTTACCCGAGACTGTGGTGATTTGTGGAATAGATAGACAGAAATTTAGCATTCCCCTATAGAAGATCAGGTTGGAGTACCAACCCAAGACTGGGAAAGTTACAGTGGGAATGATTGACAGAGAGTCAGTTCCAGGAATCCAGTTTGTTCTTGAGAATGATTTAGCAGGGTCCAAGTTGGGAGTGACACCCCTTTGTTGTGGAGAAGCGCAAGGAAGACTAAGAAACTGAGGAGTTAAATCAGAAGCATTCTGTTATTTTCCCAGGCTGTACAGTAACCAGATCCCACTATCACAAGTGACAGCACGAAGCACAAACTAAAGACAAAGATGAAGGAGTTGAGATTCAGTTACCGGACACCCTGTTTGCCATAATGTTGCAAGGAAAACCTGAACAGGCAGTGGATCAGACAGAATCTTTTAGTTCTGAAAGACAAAGGGACGTGCAACAGTCAGACAAGATGATAAAAGATTTATATGTAGTTGCATATTCTGAAAGGGAGGCAGAGGATATTCGTGAGAGTTATTATCTGAGAGATCGAATTTTAAGATGAAAATGGAGACCACGTCAAGTTAGTGCAGAGGAGAAATGTGCCGAAGTGCACCAGATTGTGTTGCCGATAGCATACAGACAGGAAATGTTATGGGTAGCACATGAACTACCTTTAGGAGGTCACCTAGGGGTACAAAAGACTCCGGCTAAGGGACAAAGACATTTTTAAAGAACTGGAATGCACAAGTACGTGGTTAACTTTTGACATACGTGTCATTTTTGCCAAATGGTAGGTAGGCCACAGGCAGTAATGAAACTAGCACCTCTGTTGCCAATTCCCACATTCGAAGACCCTTTCATGTGGCTTATAAATGGGTATGTAGATCCACTCCTGAAAAGTAGAGGAGAGGAAGAACTGGAGAAACAGGTGTCAGCTACTGCCGCACAGAGTGAGGAATCAAATCCAAATCTTGTGGATTTTGATGTGCCTCAAAATATGTTAAAAATGCAGAAGTCCTTGAGCAGTCGGAAAAGTTCGTAAACTGTCTGTCTCAGGAACATCGAACAAAGTTGAAAGGTTTGTTATTGCAGTATGAGGACATATGTAAGAATCATATGGGGAGAACTAATGCTATTGTACATGAAGTAGACGTAGGGAATACTGTTCTGATAAAACAACATCCATATTGGCTTAATCCTGTCAAAGCCATCCAGAATGAGGTGGAGGCCATGCTCAATGACGACATCATCAAATCAAGCCAGAGCAAGTGGAGCTCTCCAATTGTCCCAAATCGGACAGGAATCAATAATTTTTCTTGGAAGGTCAACACTGTTACAAATTCAGAAATATCCAATAACAACATTGGAGGACTGTATCGAGAAAGTTGGACAAGTCAGTTACATCACCAAGTTGGATTGAATGCGTGGTTACTGGCAGGTATCTTTATCAGAGAGGGTGAAATAAATTTCTGAATGTTAAAGCCAAATCAGCTGTATCAATTAAAACTAATGCCCTTTGGAATGAAGAACGCACCCAACACATTCCAAACACTCAAGAACAGATGTATGGCTGGGTTAACAAACTGTGCAGTCCATTTGGATGACGTAGTGATCCTTAGTAAGTTCTGGAAAGATCACTTGGTACAGATGGCAGAGCTCTTTGAACGAATACAAGAAACAAAACTGGTGGTAAAATTAAAGAAAACTGAATTTGTGAAAGCAGACGTGATGCTCTTGGGACATGTTCTTGACTCCATGGAATGCAAAGACAAAAGCTACCGAGGAATTTCCACGACCAACCTCAAAGAAAAAAGTGCTTCATTTCTTCGGACTCAGCGGAATCATTCAGGGGTTTGTTTCAAACTTCAGCAGTGTAGTGGCACCGTTAACTGATTTGCTGAAAAAGAACACAAAATTTTGGTGTACAAAACAATGCCAGGAGGTCCTCGACCATTAAAAAGAAATATTGACCACCAACCCAGTTTTAGATACACCAAACATTACGAAACCTTTCAAAGCTGCAATCGATGCTAGTGACATAGGAGTTGGAGCTGAATTGCTGCAGGACGATGACATGGAATTGTACTTTTCAAAGAAACTCAACAGTCACGAGAGGAAACATTCCATGATTGAGACAGAACTATTGAGTTTGGTACTAGCCTTATGGCATTTTAACGTGTATGTCACGAATAATGCATTGGAGACAATTGTGTACACGGATCCCAATCTGCTTACATTATTAGAATGCTTTAAAGAATATTTCATTGGAGACTATGTTACAGACTTTTAATTTTAAAATTGTACACGCAGTTTGTCATAAAAATGCAATTGCAGAGGCGTTCTCACGGATTTAACTGATAAAGTTTAGATGAGATTTGTATTTATCCAATGTTAAATATAGGTATATGGTAAGAAGTTAAGGTGAACTTGGATTTAAGTTGTCAGTATGTTATAGTAATCTGTTTAAATAATTCAAAAAGAAATAAGACCATGTTTTAATTATGATGGTTCTTTTTTGAGAGGGAAGGTGTTATGAAGGTGTAAAGAGTATTGTATTTTTAAGAGAGTTGAAGGATTTACAAGCACAGCGAGTTCTGGAAAATTTATAATGGAACATTTGGTCCAGAAGCTGGCAGTACCTGGATAGCTATGAGACAAAAATAAAATGAAATTCGATCAATCAGTTTACATTATGCCCCAAGATTCTAAACTCCAATCAAGTTTGAATTTTGCATTTTGACAATGTTAAAAAAAAATGAAATGACCCGATGCTTTGGGGTAGAAAAACAAAATAAAATGAACAGTTGGTGGAGAACTACCAAGCCACCAACATCTGCAGACTGCCCGGAGAATAGCTCTCCTAAATGTACCTTTATTTGTCAATGTCCTGTGAAACAGAAATCCGAAGGAGAAGAAAAGATGACAGAGGAAAATACAAAGAGAAAATTTGACAGCGGTTTGCTTCAGAAATTTGAATGTTTTAGTAAATCTTAATTGTTTTTTGATTATCGGAGCAGTATTGTAGAAGGGAAAATAAAAGATTTGTCAGAGAAAGAAGTTGCAAATAGTTGTTAGTTAATTATTCTCTGTTAGACTGTTTTTTTTTAAAAAAGAGTTGTTAATTTTTATTTTAAATAGTGACCTTTAGGATAGTTCTTGGCCTCTCGAATTTTAACATATTACAGCACAGGTTAAACCTTTTCTGTGTTGCAGGTTTAAATTAGCGGGGGTGCATGGGTGATTACCCCGTGTTGTAACACATTAAGTCTGAATTATCTGCACAGATGCTGCCAGACCTTTGAGCTTTTCCAGGACGTTTTGTCTTTGTTTCTGGCTTACGAAATCTGAAATTCTCTTGACTTTCTTATTTGTATCATTGACAGCCACGGTTGAGGTGCTGGAGGACAGGAAGACAGCTAATGTCATTATTTGTAACAAGGCTGCAAGGAAAAGCTAGGGAACTGCAGACCAGTGAGTTTGATGTCAAGCGTGGGTAAGTTTTTGTAGGAGATTCTGAGGGGAAGGTTTTACATACATTTGGAAAGGCAAGGACTGATTAGGGATATTCAGCATGACTTCGTGTCTGGGAATCCACGTCTCGCAAACTAGATTGCAGTTTTGAAGAATGACGAAGAAAATAGATGAAGGTAAAGCAGCATACTTTGTCTACGTGAATATAGTGAGGACCAACAGGTTCCACATGGTAGCCTGTTTAATAAGGTTACATCACAGGGGATCAGGAAGAGCTATCCAATTAGACACAAAATTGGCTTGACAGTAGGAGGTAGATGTTGCTGGGAGAGATTTGTTGTTCCAATTGGAGGCCTGTGACCAGTGGTTGCCACAAGGACCAGGCTGCTGCTGTTCATTGTTTTTGTAAATGATTCGGATCATAATATAGGAACCATAGATAGTAAGTTCGTAGATGAAACCCCAAAATTTGTGTTAATAGTGGACAGTGAAGAAGGGTATCTTGGAGAACAATAAGATCTTGATCAACTGGGAAAGTGGGCTGGTGATTGTCAGATAGAGCTTCATGCAGATAAATGTGAGGTGTTGCATTTTGTAAGACAAGCCAGGACAGGTTTTATACAGTTAACGGTAGGGCACTGGGGAGTGCTGTCAAACAGAGAGATCCAGGGTGCAGGTACATAGTTCCTTGAAAGTAGAGTCACAGGTAGACATGGTGGTGAAGAAGGCATTAGTCACACTTACCTTCATCAGTCAGAGCATTGATTAGAGGAATTGGGATATCATGTTATGACTGTACAAGAGAATGGTAAGGCCACATTTGGAGTACTGAGTACAATTCTTGTCGCCGTGCTAAAGGAAGCATGTTATAAACTGGAAAGGGGACAAAATATTTTAAATGGTGTGAGGGAGATTGGAGGTTTTGAGGTATAAAGACAGGCTGTGATTTTGTTCTTTTTGCGTAGGAGGCTGAGGGGTGAATTTATTGGGGTTTATAAAATCATGAGGGCCATTGATAGGATGAATAGCCAAAGTCTTTTCCCCAGGGTGGAGGTTCCCAAAGCCATAGAGGATAGGTTTAAGGTGAGAGGGACGAGATTTTAATGAGATCTAACGGCAGCTGTTTCTCACAGAGAGTGGTGTGGACATGTAGCGAGCTGTCGGAGGAAGTGGTATTGGTGAGTGTAATTACAACAATTGAAAGGCAATTTGATGTGTTCATGAACAGGGACGTTTTGGAGGGGTATGTGCCAAAAACAAAAAAATAGAACTCATTCAATTTAGGAAAACTGGTGAGCATGGAGGAGTTGGGTCAAAGGCTCTGTTTTCATATTGTATGAGGGTAAGAGTCTATTCATTCTTCATTGCCCTCAATTAATTTCCAAGTCAAAAGTCCTCTGTAAATACTTGCAGTGATATAAATCTCTGAACTTTCTTAAAAACAGAATTCCTAACATTGATGTGGTGCTGTAGATCACAGCAGCAACATCAGCAGAAGCCACATTATATTCAAGCACAATCTGTAACTTTTTGAATGGGATAATCCCTCAGTCCATCACTACCACTAAGCTGACAGCTCTGACATCTCCCTGGCAATGCGAAAAATTACTCAGGTATCTCCAGTTCCCAAAGAGAGGAATAGTTGCAATCTGACCAATTACCACACCCTCAGTGCCATCACAAAAGGCAAATTAGTGGTCGTTTTTCTGACAGAGCTGTCAAGCAGCACAGAACGAAACTGCTCAGTGTGGTTTCCGATAGGTCCCCATGTGGAGATGGTGCTGTTGTGGAAATGGCACTGGATTATTAATCCAGAACAGGTTAATGCACTGGCAGCTGGTGGAAGTTAAAAAATATTTTTTTAAAATATCGAGCTGTGAAATCTGGGGCCAGTAATATTCACATTGAAGCAAACGTTGCTTGTAAACATCAATTTCCTTCCCCAATGTACTTTCAGGAAGTGAATCTCCCGTGTTTTCCTGGTCTGTCCTAAAAGTGACTCCAGATACACAGACATGTGATAAACTCTTCAATGATCTCGAAAAGGGTCAAGCAAGGCACTCAAATATATCAAACTACTTCGAGGTTTGGAAGCATACAACCGACAGAAAACTCGATATTGGAAAAGGGAACGGGTAACACAGTCATAGAACATAGAACAATACAGAACAGAACAGGCCCTTCGGCCCACGATGTTCTGCCGAACATTTGTCCTAGCTTCCGCACCTATCCATGTACCTATCCAATTGCCGCTTAAAGGTCGCCAATGATTCAGACTCTGCCACTCCCACAGGCAGCGCATTCCATGCCCCCACCACTCTCTGGGTAAAGAACTTACCCCTGACATCTCCCCTATACCTTCCACCCTTCACCTTAAATTTATGTCCCCTTGTAACACTCTGTTGCACCCGGGGAAAAAAAGTTTCTGACTGTCTACTCTATCTATTCCTCTGATCATCTTATAAACCTCTATCAAGTCACCCCTCATCCTTCGCCGTTCCAATGAGAAAAGGCCTAGCACTCTCGACCTATTCTCGTACGACCTATTCTCCATTCCAGGCAACATCCTGGTAAATCTTCGCTGCACTCTCTCCAAAGCTTCCACATCTTTCCTAAAGTGAGGCGACCAGAACTGCACACAGTACTCCAAATGTGGCCTAACCAAGGTCCTGTACAGCTGCAACAACACTTCACGACTCTTGAATTCAATCCCTCTGCTAATGAACGCTAATACACCATAGGTCTTCTTACAAGCTCTATCCACCTGAGTGGCAACTTTCAAAGATCTATGAACATAGACTCCAAGATCCCTCTGGTCCTCCACCTTACTAAGAACCCTACCGTTAACCCTGTATTCCGCATTCTTATTTGTCCTTCCAAAATGGACAACCTCACACTTGACAGGGTTGAACTCTATGTGCCACTGCTCATCCCAGCTCTGCATCATATCTAAGTCCCTTTGCAGCCGACAACAGCCCTCCTCACTATCCACAACTCCACCAATCTTCGTATCACCTGCAAATTTACTGACCCACCCTTCGACTCCCTCTTCCAAGTCATTAATAAAAATTACAAACAGCAGAGGACCCAGAACTGATCCCTGCTGAACTCCACTTGTAACTGGGCTCCAGGCTGAATATTTTCCATCTACAACCACTCTCTGACTTCGACCGGTTAGCCAGTTTTCTATCCAACTGGCCAAGTTTCCCTCTATCCCATGCCTCCTGACTTTCCGCATAAGCCAACCATGGGGAACCTGATCAAATGCCTTACTAAAATCCATGTATACTACATCCACTGCTCTACCCTCATCCACATGCTTGGTCACGTCCTCAAAGAATTCAATAAGACTTGTAAGGCAAGACCTACCCTTCACAAATCCGTGCTGGCTGTCCCTAATCAAGCAGTGTCTTTCCAGATACTCATAAATTCTATCCCTCAGTACCCTTTCCATTACTTTGCCCAACACCGAAGTAAGACTAACTGGCCTGTAATTCCCGGGGTTATCCCTATTCCCTTTTTTGAACAGGGGCACAACATTCGCCACTCTCCAGTCCCCTGGTACCACCCTCGTTGACAGTGAAGACGAAAAGATTATTGCCAACCGTTCTGCAATTTCCTCTCTTGCTTCCCACATAATCCTGGGATATATCCCGTCAGGACGGGGGACTTATCTATCCTCACGTTGTTCAAAATGTTCAACACATCTTCCTTCTTAACAAGTATCTCTTCTAGCTAGTCCGTTTCACAAACTCCTCTTCAACAATACGGTCCCTCCCATTTGTAAATATGACTGTTTGTCAACAGTCCTGTTGACACTGCAGAGATCTCCTTCCTAACATCTGAGAGCATGTGATAGCTGTACTCCAACTGTCTCCTGATCCCTTTCGTGTCCGGAAATCCTTTTTATATTTAATGTCCTGGCATCCTCAGGACGTTCTCCCTTATGTGGGAGAGAAAGCCCCACGTTCAGCAGTCTCGGAGTACAGACATTTATTCTTATCTCAATGCAGAGTGAACTGCCCATACCGAATACTGTGGCCCATTATTTTAGACGTCCCAGCCAGGGGAATTACCATCCCTGCTTCCAACCTGTCTCGCCCTGTCAGAGTTTTATATATGTCACTGAGATCTTCACTCATTTTCCTTAAGCCCATTGAATACAAGTCCAATCACCCAAAACTCTGCTTCCAAAACAAGCCTGTCATCCCAGAGATCAGTCTGGTCATCCTTCACTGTAATTCCTCAATGTCAGGTTTGTCTTTTATTAAGTAAGGAAACCAAAACTGCACACAATATAGCACAATGCTCGAGATGGGATCTCACCAAGGCCCTGTACAACTGCTGTAAGATACCCTTACTCCTGTACTCAAAATTCCCTGAAATAAAGGTTGACACAACATTTATCTTCCTAACTGCTTACTGCTCCTACAATATTGCTTTCAGTGACTGGTGTACAAGGAGATCTAAATCTTTTTCAATGTTACAGCTACCCACTTGGTGGGTCTGCGTACAGTGGGCGCGTGCCAATGCCATTCCCAGTACTGACTTCTAGGTTCAGAACTCACTGCCCTGCATTGGAGGTCTGCAGAGAAGAAACAAAGAAAGAACATTAATCCCTTTAAAGATCAACATGTTTCAACTAATCTCTTTTCAAATGATAGTTTGCTGTTCTACTGTTCCCACAAAAGTACCTACCGTCACACCCACCCCATTGCTCTCCATGTGCCATGCATTTGCCCATTCACTCCACTTGTCTCAACCACCTTGGAGTTTTTTTTACATCCTCCTCACCCACTCACAATCCAACCTCGTTTAGTGCTGTCGGCAGGTTGTGAAATATTGAATTTGAGTCCCTTAACTAAACATTTGACATGCATTGGGAATCGCTGGGGCCCAAGACTCAATCCCTGCGACACGCAATCATCCTTGTACTTCAAAACAGAATGTTTTATTCCTGTTAATTGTTTCCTGTCAGCTCTCCTATTCTAAAACCATGTTCATATTTTAACCCCAATCCTGTAACATTTGACTTTGCCAGCGTCTTTACCAAGATCCTTCTGAAAATCCAAATGCACTGCATCCATTGCTTCTCCGTATGTATCAACCAGTCAGTTTCTTAAATATGATTTCCATTTCATGTTGAACCATTACATAAGAACTAGGAGCATCAATAAGATCATGGCTGATCATTCCATAGCCTCAGCTCCACTTACCCGCACATTCACCATATTCCTTTGTTCCTTTACTGCTAAAGAAAATCTATCTGACATTGAAAGGCATTCAATGATAAAGCTTCTACTATTTCACTGGGCCGGAATTCCACAGATTAACAACCTTCTTGGTCAAGAAGTTCCTTCTCAATTCAATCCTACATCTGCTCCAAATAATTTTGAGATTTTGTCCTCTTGTCCTATTCTCATCTTCTACTGGAAACATCCTCTCTATTTTTATCTTATCTATTCCCCTCATAGTTATACCTGTTTCTACCAGATTATCCCTCATTCTTTAAAATTCCAATCAGCATATAATTATAGTCTACTTAGTCTCTCCTCATAAGCCAACTTCCTCAACTCTGGAACCAACCTAGCGAACTCCTCTGCATCCACTGTAGTGCCATGACATACTTTCTCAAGTAGGGAGACCAAAACTGCACACAGTATTGCAGGTGTGACCTCCCAGCACCCTATACAGCAGAATATAACGTCCCTGTGTTTAAACTCAATCCTATTTTCAATGAAGAACACAATTCCATTTGCCTTGTTAATTACCTGCTGCACCTGCAGAACAACCTCTGTGATTCATGCACAAGGACACCCAGCTCCCTCGGCACAGGCGCATGCTGCATTTTTACCATGCAATTGATAGCCTTTTTTTACTGTTATTCCCACGAAAATGTATGAAATCCCATTTATTATAATTGCACTGCTTCTGCCGGACCTTTGCCCACTCACTTAAACTATTTTTGTCGCTTTGTAAAGTTTATCAGTCCTCTGCACATTTGCTCTGCCACTCATTTCCGGATCATCTACAATCTTTGAGATATTACACATGGTCACCAACTCCAAATCGTCCGTCTAAGCTGTGAATAATTGCGGTTCCAGCACTGATCCCAGAGACACACCACTAGTCACTGATCAGCAACCAGAAACTCACTCATTTATTCCCAATCTCTGCTTCCTGTTAGTTAACCAATCCTCGACCCATGTGAATACATTACCCGTAATGCCACACATCTTTACCTTATGCAGCAGCTTTTATGGCGGCTCTGTATCGAGTGACTTTTTAAAATCTCCTTATACCAATTCTACTGGGTCCCCGTGGTGATAATGTCTTCATAGCTTTCCAGTAAATTGGTTAATTATGACCTTCCTTTCATGAACTGATGCTGTGTCTGTCAAATGGGACAATTTCTATATAGATGCATTGCTATTTTTTCCTTGATTACAGCTTAAAGTATTTTCCCCAATATACATGTTAGGCTAACTGGTCTGTAATTCCCACTTTTTTCTACCCTTTTTAAACAGTGGCGCCTGATTTCCTGTTTTCTACCCTGCTGGAACTGTACCAGAGTCCAGTGAATTTAGAAAACAAATGCATTTGCTATTTCTTCCACCACCTCTGTTAGCACCCTGGGATGCATTCCATCAGGGCCAGGCGACTTATCTAACTTTAGATCCATGAACTTGCCCAACACTATCTCTCTCATGGGAATGGCTGTTTCCAGGTCCTCACCGGTCTTCCTCTCTTTGACAATTCTGGCATCTTATTAGTGTCCTTCACTGTGAGACCGATTAAATATCTATTCAATTCCTCTGCCATTTCCTCACTAAATAACCCTTCTTGCCCTCTAAAGGACCAATTCTTACCTTAGCCATTCTTTTCACTTTACTTATTTTTAGAATCTTTTGATATCTGTCTGTATATTCTGAGATAGTTTGCTCTCGTAATCTATCTATCTTATAGAGTCATAGAGTCATAGAGATGTACAGCATGGAAACAGACCCTTCGGTCCAACCAGTTCATGCCGACCAGATATCCCAACCCAATCTAGTCCCACCTGCCAGCACCCGGGCCCATATCCCTCCAAACCCTTCCTATTCATATACCCATCCAAATGCTTCTTAAATGTTTCAATTGTACCAGCCTCCACCACATCCTCTGGCAACTCATAGATACACGTACTTTTATGTTTCTTGACAGGTTTTTTTGTTGCTTTCTTTTAACCTTTATAACTTTCCCAATCGTCTAGTTTCCCACTGGTCTTTGCCATTATTTATGACATTTATTTATTTTGATAGCCTCCCACATTTCATGAGACATCCATGGCAGATCGCTTTTCCTACAGTCCTTCCATTTCACTGTTATAGGCTGTTGCTGCCCATTTGCAAAACAAAAACTGCTTTGAAAGCCAGCTACTGTTCATCAATGGTTCCACGTTAAAGTTTTTGCTCCCAGCCAACCTTAGCCAACTCCTCCCTCATCCTATTGCTGTCTCCTCTGTTTCAGCTCAGGATCCTGGTCTTGGACTTTATCTTCTCACCTTCCATCTGTATTCTAAATTCAAACATACTTTCAGTCCCAATAATTTCTCCCAAAGCATTCATTTCTAATTTCATTCTTTTTCGCTCGAGACTTACGCTTTCCAGTCTTCCTGGGAAGATTTGATTTATTTGGTTTGTTTCCTTCTGTGAAGACAGAACTGAAGTAATTGCTTCATAGTTCTGCTATTGCCCTGTTCTCTATTCTCCTTCCTCTGAGTTCAGGCTGTAACGAAGCTGCACTTGTTTTCTCTAACCTTTTCCATTGACAGTTCACCCTTATAATTCTTGTTCATCTTCTCTTCAGAAACCCATCAATTCAAGTCCACACCATACAATCAGAGGAGCATAGTCTTTGTACTGTCAGACATACAGCACGGTCTACACTCATCACACGCTCTCTACATGAGGCCTGTAGCTGGGAATGTTATGAAACTTCAAGAGCTCGTCCAAGTACTATTTAGCTGTTATGTGGTTACCATAACAGCTCCCCTCTCAGGAAGTATATTCCAGAACCCAACACCCTCTGGATGAAAAACAATCCTCAAATCCTCAGACCCTTCACTTGAAAAGTGTTTTTTCCTTGGTTTTGCCCCTTTGACTAAAATGAACAGCTGCTGTCTATCCACTCTGTCCATGCCCCTCGTAATCTTATCCTTCTGAATCACACACCCCTCAGTCTTCTCTGCTCCAAAGTAAACAAACCAAGCTTTTCCAGCTTCTCTCCACAGGTGACATGCTCCAACCCAGGGAACATACTGGTGAATGTCCTCTGCACCCCGTCCAGTGGAACGACATCCTCCCTGTAATGTGGCTCCCAGAACTCCAAACAGTATTCTACCTTGGCCGAACTAAAGTCCTGTATAGCTCTCATAATTGATGTCGATGAATAAAGTCTATTTACTATTCCCTATGCCTTCTTAACTCAACTATTACCCTGTCCAGTCACATTCAGGGATGTGTGGAGAAGCACCCTCTGAGCTTCCTAGTGTGCTGACATTGATTGAGTACTCCCCTGTCTGATTCCTTCTCCCAAGACGCATCACCTCATATTTATCAGGGTTGCATTCCATCTGCTATTGATCTGCTCACCTGACCATTCCATCTCTATCTTCCTGTAACATAAGGCCTTCCACCTCACTGCCAACTACCCGGCCAATCTTTGTGTGAAAGATACACTAATTTATCACACACACCCCACTCTCTCCACATTAACATCTGCATCATTTATGAATAACATAAATAATAAGGGTTACAGCATTGATCCCTGGGGTACATCAGGGGTCACTGGTCTCCAGTCACACAAACATCCTTCTCCCACCACCCTCTTTCTCCTGCCTCTAAGACAATTTGAATATCATTTGTCTAGTTACCCTTGATACCATGATATTGTACTTTCTTTATCAGTTTTGCACGTTAGGCTTTGTCAAAGGTGTTGCTCAAAAAGAAAACATATAAACGACCTCCTTGAAAAAAATCAATAAAATTCGTTCGGCATAACCACCCTCTCATAACTTCATGCTGACGGTCCCTGATCAAATAATACCTCTCTCAATGAAGATCAATTGTCTCCTTCCCTGTTTTCCCCAATAGTTTCCTTGACACTGATCTGATACTCACTGATCTATAGTTCCCTGGTCTACCTGCACCAACCTTTCCTGTAAAGGGTGCTCTCTATTACTCTGCCAACTCCCCTGTTACTAGGTTCTACTTAAACATTTGAGTCAGGGAATTTCCTCCCTTGTCTCCCACTGCAGCTATGATACAACTCTTCCAGACCTGGCGACTTGTCCAATTTTATACCAGCCAAAACCATCATTTCCTGCTCGCATCTTATATCAATCTGCTCAAGAGCTTCCCAGCCCAGTCTTCTTGAAATATGTACCTGTCTCCTTCTTCTCCCAATTAAAACAGATGTGAAGCTCTCATGTCACAATCTAGCAATCTTCTCCAGCTTCAAACACAGATTGCTCCCTCGGTGTATAATGGGCCCTAATTATTCCCTGGTTATTCTACACTGCTGATGTCCTTGTGGAATATCTTGGGATTGTCGCTAATATTGCTCTCACTTGCCAATGCCCATGTTCTTCACTCCACTTTGTGTGAGTTTTTTAAGTTTAATTTCGATCACCTCTCATTCTCTGAACCTCTCTGGGACACAGGCAGTGTTCCCTGATCAGACAATCTTGCCATCTGAGGCATTAATCTCGAGAATGTCCTTACAGACCTTACAGTGTTTGTATAAATAAAATACATTGCCTGTCTTTCATTAAATCATTTTAATGTACTTTTCAAATTCACTGAAGCCAACTTTATCCTTGCAACTTAATGGCTTGCATGACTCACGCATGTACCATTAATATCAGAAAAAAAACTGCTTTTTATTAAGATGTCACTTAAATTCAAAATATTAAGGTCACTATTCCAAAAATCTCTTTTAGAACAAAGTCTTCAATTAGCTGTTCTGATCACACATCATCAATTCCACAACAACCTGATCTCTAGCTCGGTGTACAATATATCGTTAAAGCAACCCATCTCATAGACTCTTTTGAAATCCATTTTCCCAGCATTAACATTCACTTGGGTTAACACTCTTTAGATGTAACTTGAAGCTGCCCATTATTACTACCGTACCCACAAAGTTATATGTCTAATTTCCGGTTTTGGACCCTACACAAAAATTGCACCACAATTTTGACTTTGATATATAACTCTAATAAATGTTTGCTTCTCCTTGCTGTTTCTGAGCTCCCTGTACCAGATTCTGTGGAATCTGCGTGACATGGGCTCTGGCGAGGTTCTTGTAGATTCAGGTGATATGTTTGGTGAGGCATATCTTAACATTGTTATCATCTCGCCACACGTTACCTGTTTTTCTCAAGTGTCATTGTGACGTTATCACCAGATCTGCTGTTATGCTGGTGGAGTAGAGAAGGACAACGACCGTTCAACAATGCTGTGTAATTCCCAGAGAGCTGAGACTGCTCTAACCTTTGTGGGAATCTTACAGCAGGCTGGTAAAGTGTTGCTGCTGCTGTACAGTGTCTTAGTGAGATCATATCTGGAGTAGTGCACACAGATTTAATCTCCTCACTGAGGAAAGGATAATTGAATTAAAATCAAAGATTGTTCCCACAACTGATTTCTGCAACAAAGGTGTTAATCATAAAATTCCTGCAGTGTGGAAGCAGGCCATTTGGCCCATCGACTCCACACTGATTCTCCGAAGACCATCCCATCCAATCCCCACCCAGTCTTTATAATCTGGCATTTTCCAAGACTGATGCCCCTAGCCTCCACATCCCCGGACATTATGGGTAATTTAGCTTGGCCAATCCACCTAACATGCACATCTTGGGACAGTGGGAGGAAACTGGAGACTGAAATTGAACTGAGATCTCTGGTACAGTGAGGCAGCAGTGCTAACCACTGAGCTAGCCAGTGTGGGCAACACAACTTTCCTAAATATTTCAGCCCTTGAAAAGTGACATTTGACCAGGGAGATTCCATAAGACCCTAAACCTGTCATTGATCAACAGGAGGGGGACATTGAGATCTTGAGCGGCTTGATCAGAAACAGGAGCAGGACATGCAAGTCCATTGAGACTATAATGTCGGAACAGCAGGAGGACATTCAGCAAAGCGGGTGTGTAAAGCAGAAACAGAATGAGTCCAATCAACCACTCATGCCTCTTATACAGCAATTCGAGCAGATCTTTTACAGCCTTATGCCTGTTACACAGGAATTGTGAAAGTGAACATAGAGATTATAGAAAGGGAAGGACTTCGAATAATCCGCTTCACTGGGGAATGAAAAGTAGTGAGAAAACTATTGGGATTGAAGACAAATTTTTAGAAACCGTTATGAAGGAATTAATGACAGGAGATTTCCAAAATCAAGACACAATCCAGCAGAGTCAACATAGTTATACGAAGGAGAAATCATGCTTGAATGATTTGACTAACTTTCTTTAAATAAAACATAACAAGCTAGTTGGATAATGGGGATCATATAGATGTATTATATCTGGACTTCCAGACATTAGAGCATAACAAGCCTCGCAAAATATTAATATGGAAGACAAGGTTAGGAACAATGTACTTGCCAGGGGAGAGGATTAGCTAACCAGTAAAAACCATGATATGGAGTCGCTGGTTTTGGACTGGTTTGGACAAGGTCAAAAATCAAACGACACCAGGTTAGAGTCCAATGGGTTTATTTGGAAACACAAGGTTTCCTTGCGCTGCTCCTTTATCAGGTGTAAGAGAGAGGAAGACCTTAAACACAGAAGTTATAAGAGAAGATCAAAGGGTTGTACAACTTATGTACATGAATTGTACACACCTAAGATGGCTCTTAAATACTTAATCAGTTAGAATAGAGATGCAAATTTGATTAATTAATATGCAAATCGCAGAATTTATTTCAAGTCACTCCTGAAAATACCTTCAAGTAAATGAAGTAACACTTGCGGTCAGAGAATGTATTCTAAGCGTGAGACCTTGTTTGGACGCTGTCTGTGTCTTCATCTGGAGTCAGACTGGTTTTATTTAAAAAGTAGGAGTTTGTAAAATATCACATTGACTGACTGTCTACAAATTGTATGTTTTTGGAATAAAATAAAATGCATCTGCAAATACAAATGACAAATGCAAATTCACCCCGCAGATTAATATGTGCATACATGTGTGTGTGCGTATGTAGGAGAGAGGGGTGTGTTTGTGTGAAGGGGGGAGAGAGACACTCTATGTACTTGAGAGAGAGTGAGGAGGAGTGTGTGTGTGTGTGAGTGTGGGAGGGAGAGAGTGCTTGCGTGTGACAGAATGGAGTGCACGTGTGTGCATGTGAGAGAGGGAGAGGGAGAGTGTGTGTGGAGCAGATAGGGAGAGTGTGCATCAGTATATGTAACGGGGAGAGTGAGAGTATGTGCTTGTCCAGGCGAAAACACAGACAGATACAGCAAATCCCTTTCTCCACACACACTCACTGCGTGGTTTCAGAGCTTCACTTCTGTGCAGCCTCTGCTCCATTTGTTGTTCATGTTACACACCCAGATGCAGTAACTACAGTCCCCATGCTCCATCCAGAGTTGGGTCAGCAAATCCGAAGGTCTCCCTGAATGTCTGACGCAGCTCATAGCACAACCTCCAGCAAACCATCCCCAGCCACCCCACTAGCTTTTCAATAACAGGAGTCAATCAGAAGCCCCTCAGCTCCAAGTTAGATGCCTGTTTCTTTACAATTATTCTCCAGAATTTTCCTCGTGTTACTGACTGCACGATCAACTGACAGAGACAAACAGGTGTTCCGTGACCAGGCGCATATCAAGTTTCAAACACGCGAGTCAAAGCTGCTGGAACACCCCGTCCATGGAGAACCACATGGGACACATCGGGAAGGGAACAACAGCCTGAAACACACCTTTTCACTGTTTCTGAGCTTCACAATGCCAGAAATCGATACAGGAGGGAGTCAAAAACTAAGGCCAGGGAAAGGTACAGAAAAAAAGAACAAATAATTAATTAATTGATAACTTGCTGAAAATATGGATAAGGAAATGGAGGGATTGGAATAATTGGATAAATGAGACAACAGTTGGTCAATTCACAAGAATGCAAACAAAGAATAAAGACATTTCCATATATGCTGGAATGGTCCATTGCCTCAAATCCTGAATCTGCTTCAGAGAACCAGCCCAGACACCATAAACTGTGGTAAGGTAACGGCTGGGATGGAGAGCTGTGCAGGCCGTGCTAGAGGAATATTCCATAAACAGGCCTATCTGCACAACATGGGGAGTAATGCAAACCTTTTCCAGGATATTGCAATTCTCTACCACCACCCTCTGCCTCCTACCTTTGAACTAGATTTGCATCCAAATGAACCAACCTTGTTAAACAGATGACCATGCACAATGTGCCTTACTGAAGTCCATATCGACAATGTACACCACTCTATCTTAATTAATCTTTTTAATCGCTTCTTGAAAAAAATCTGTCAAGACAGTGATACACAATATTCCTTGTACAAAGTTATGTTGGCTATCCCTAATCAGTCGTTACCTTTCAAAATGCGTGAAAATCCGATGACTCATAAGCCCTTCCAACAACTTACCCACCACTGACGTCAAGCTCACTAGCTTTTCCTTATTACCCTTCTAAATCCTTTAAGTAGTGGCACCACGTTACCCAACCTCCAGTCTTCCGGCACTTTACCTGTGGCTATTGATGATAGCAAGGGGCCCAGCAATCACTTCCATATCTTCCCACAGAGTTCTAGCGTACATCCAATAAAAGCCAGGACATTTTCCTCCCTTTGCATGTTTTAAGACCTCCAGCAGCTCCGCTGTAATGCAGACACTTTCCTAGACGTCACTACCTATTTCCCAAGTTCTCTAGCTTCCATATCCTCCTGTATATTCGTCCAGTATCTCCCCCATTTCCTGTGGTTCTGCACATGGGCAGTCTTGCTGATCTTTAAGGATGTCCTATTCGCTCCACAGTTACTCTTTTGTCCTTGACGTATTTGTAGAAATTCTTTTGATTCTCCTTAACTCTATTTACCAAAGTTATCACATGTCCCCTTTTTATGCTCCCAATTTCTCTCTTAAGTATACTCTTGTTGCCTTCAGAATCTTCTAGTGATTCACTTTAAATCAGGAATTAAGAGGCTAATGATGACCATTCCGATTGTTGGAAAAATCCATCTGGTTCACTGACACCTTTTAAGGAAACAAACTGCCATCCTTACCTGGTCTGGCCTACAAGTGACTCCAGACCCACAGCAATGTGGTTAACTGCTAACTGCCCTCTGGGAAATTAGGGATGGGTAATAGATGCTTGCCTAGCCAGGGACGCCCTCATCTTGTGAATGAATTAAGAAAAAACCCTCAATTCCTGCTGTCTATACCTGACACATGCTTCCCTTTTATCTGTGACCAGAACCTCAACTTCTCCAACCCTCCAGCATTCCTTACACGTACCAGCCTTACCCTTCACACTAACAGGGTCATAATGTCTCTGTACTCCTGACATCTTATTTTTGAAGGCTTCTCACTTCTCAACTGACCCCCTTTCTCTGCGAATATCTGTCCCAATCGTATTTGGAAAATTCTTAGTTAATATCATCAAAATTGGTTTTCAACAATGTAGAACTTTAAATTTTAGACCTGCTTCATCCCTTCCCATCTCTATTTTAAAACTGATAGAATTATGATGACTTGCCATAAAGTGTTCCCCCACTGATACCTCAACTACCACCTCCCCACTGCCTTATGTCCCAAGGGTAAGGTGACATTTAGTTCCTTCTCTGTGATGGAGAGCATTGGTCAAGCAGCTGCAGCGTTGTAACTGGGATTGGGGTCAGCAGAGTCTTCGACTCATTGGTTTGAATCTAAAAATAATTTGTCTCAGTGCCATTTTCATTGAGTGCGACGGAGGGATTGTCTGCACAAGGCTGAGCTAGTTTCCTGGTGCTATCTTATCGGACTCACCTCATTCGCTACTCACCCAACCCCATGGTATCCCTCTCCTTCAATACCAGCCCGATTCTCCCACCCATCAAGGTTGGAGGTACTCACCATCATCCGCATGCCCCTTGGTATTCCGTGATCCTTGACACTGGTGCCATCTTTAAAAGGCCAATAGCACATGGTTGAGCTTTCTCAGGTTAGAGCTGCCCTGCACAATTTACCCTGAGCATGGCAGATAAGGGGCAATTATACCATGGTTTGACGAGAGGGGCACGGGGGTCCTGCTGGATAGTCTAGTACAGAGGGGGACCACCACCCAGCACGCAGCACCTTCCCCCTCTCTCTCTCTCACTCTCTTTCCCCTCTACTATAGCCCCTTAACTATTAGAGCCACATGGATACAACACTGTTGACTGACTCCCTCTGGACACGTCACCATCTTCCACGCCGCCCCCACCTACACTGTCTCCTATTCCAGGAGAAACAGCTCGGAATAGGATTGAAAGAACAAAGCCGGGTGGTGGAGTGCCCGATATCCATCTCCACACCCCACCCCCACGTCCAATTTACCTGTGTGTCTGCGTTTGACTCTGTGAGTATCTATACATAGGTGCAGGTCTGACAGTGTCTGCGGTGTTTAAAATGACACAATCTCTCCCTCAGCTAGCCTCCCCATCCTACTTCAGTGACAGCGGCAGAGGGTGATAACCTTCGAAGATTCAGTCTGGGTGGGAGAGAGGGCAGCAGCTCACATCACCATCCAAACTGACAGCACCTTCAACACATACACCTCCCCCCACTCCCCCCCCCCACCCCAACACACACAAACAATGCTGGTAGCTGGAGGGTTGCAAATATGCTTGGGCCTGTTAGAATGGAAATGCTCACCCCTGAGTGAACCATTTTGTCAGGAGATGAGGTGAATTTATTTCTCATTCTGTGACTTGCAATGCTTAAGATGTACGCGAGAAATTATTGAAAAGTCCCGAAAAAGGCCCAGTGGTGTTGGTAATGACGCAGAAACAACATTGCTTAGTATTAGACAAAACTGTTCTGTGCTTCCAAAGATATTATTTGAAAAATCAAACGGCCGTGCAATTTGAGAGGTTCACAGCAAAGGAATTTTATCTTCTCAGAGAGTTAAAAACTGTGTCACTGATGCAGTGGTGTGGGCAGGCCAGCAGAGGGAGGTATTATAAGAATCTAATCATAAAACTCAGTGGTTTGCACTGGTGCCTCACGGTGCCAGACACCTATGCTCGATTCCACCCTCGGGCGACTGTCTGTGTGGAGTTTCACATTCTCGCCGTGTTTGCCTGGGTTTCCACCGGGTGCTCTGGTTTCCACCCACAGTCCAACGATGTGGATATTAGGTGAATTGGCCATGCTAAATTGTCCATAGTGCCCAGGGATGTGTTAGTTAGGGGCGTTAATCAGGGGTAAACGTAGGATAGTAGGGAATTGGGTCTGGGTGGGTTACTCTTCGACGGGTCAGTGTGGATGAGCTGGGCCAAAGGGCCTGTTTCCACACTGTAGCGATTCTGTGAACTCTATGAACAACAGGGACAGACAGAGACCGAGGGGGAGGGAGGCTTTGATTCCAATTTCAATCTATTTACTTCAAAAACAACATTGCATAGCGATGCAGACAGACATACACACAAACTGAGATACTGACGCTAACACACATAACACATGCACACAGAGATACGCACGTAGATATGGACATTTACATACAAACAGATGGACATAACCCTACATCCAGGCACACACTGTCTTTAATACAGAGACATGTTTTTTTTTATTTAATAAGTTATCAATGGTCAGTCGGAGAAGGCAGGGGAATGGGATTCAGAAATAATTTAGCAGCGATCAAATGCCATGGCCGACAAGATGGGCTGAATGGTCTAATTCTGCTGCAGGGTTCATTGCTCATTTGATCTTATGGTGCCTGAGGTTGTCTTTCCACGAGGCCAGTGGAGGCTGAATTGGCTACGTATTTGATTTAGGAGTTAATGGGAATGTGGACAGGTTTGAGGGGCTGTGTGGTTGATATCTGTTCCTAATTGTCGACTCCTCATATATCAAAAGGGTGGTGATTGGTTTGAGGGGAACACATGTTTAGAATAATGGCATTCCCATTTCTGACTGAGACAGAGATGTTTGTTTCTCTTTCGGGTTGTGTGATCTATAGTGTTCTCGTGCCCAAGGAGCAGTGAAGACTGGGTTACTGAAAAAACTCAAGGTCGAGTTCCATAGATCTTTGATGAACTAGATAATCCATATTTATTAGGAACAGACAGGAAGGGGATGTTTAGTTACAATCACATCAATAATACACATTCTGAATGGTGCAGCAGGTGCGAGGGGCTGAATGGCCAGCTGTTGCTTCTAACCCATCTGTTGTTCTCTCAAGCGCTCCGTAATCTTACAGGGGTAAAGAAAGATCTCATTCAGCCAGTCAGCATAATTATAATGAGACAGGAGGAGACCATTCTGCCCTCTAAGGATTTATGCAGGAATAGATTGAAGTCATTCAGCCCGCTAAGTACATTACACAGTGTAAGATGAGGCCACCCAACCTTTCCAGCCTTCTGCCCAGCAACAAGGGAAACCCAGTTAACTATCTGGGAATAAACATTCGGGATAGATGATTATTTTCAGGTTGTAAAGTTGTAACTTGGTGGAGTGTCTCAGGGATCAGAGTGAGATTATCAACTATTTACAATCTAAACCAATGACTTGGATGAGAGGACTGATTGGCTTGGAGTTCAATTAGCTCATTCACCAAGATAGTCATTTAACTGGACATGGAGACTCTGCAATGGGATACAGACACGGGACGTTAGTGAGCAGATCTTTGGCAGAAAACAGTATAATGTGGGTAAAGGGAAGTCAGTGTTGTGTTGAAAAGATAAAATAACAGTAACCTACTTAAATGGAGAAACATCAATGAACTCATTGGTATAGAGAGATTTGGACGTCCTGGTGCATGAGCCACATAAAGCTAGTCAGCAGGTTCAGCAAGTGATTAGGAAAGTGTAGCGAATGATGCTGTTTCATTCAAAGGCAATTGGGTATGATCATCGGTATGTTTTACTGCATGTGTACAAGGCAATGCTCAGACTACATCGGATATCTTGTGTGTGGTAATGAAACCATAAACTGAAAGAAAAAAACATGCAACTGGTTTAGAAGCTTTTTACAGATGTTTCACTTTACTCTTTGCTAGAATGAAGGCCAGATGGAATCATAGCTTCATACAGCACGGAAACAGACCTTTCAGTCCAGCTAATCTGCACCGACTAGATATTCAATCTGATGTAGTGCCATTTGCCAACATTAGACCCGTAGTGCTATAAACCCTTCTTATTCATACACCATTCATTGTCTCTTAAATGTTGTTATTGAACCAGCCTCCATCACTTTCACTGCCAGCTCATTCCATACACACACTACCCACTGCATAAAAATGTTACCCTTTAGGTATCTTTATAATCTTGCCCTTCCTACCTTAAATCTGTACCCTCTGGTTTGGACTCCTCCGGCCTTGGAAAATAACCTTGGCTGTTCCCCGTCTCCATGCCCCTCATGGCCTCTACAAGGTCAGGGCACTTCACGCCTGAGAATGAGAGATGTTCATATTGAACCATATAAACAATGAAGAGAGTTCATTGGGGCGTAGCTAATGGATGATAGAATAAAACTAAGGATTCAGTTTTAGAAAACAACATACTCATTTTAATACAGGCACTATAAAGATATACATTTATTGTACAAAAATTAGGCAGACACATATAAACATGCCTTCAAATTATAAATTACAAATCATTTCAAAATGGAGCAGATAACAGGGATGGAGTCATGCAATCAGGGAAATGTTCAACCAGACCTGATATAGATCAGGTTGGTGTTCGGGTCACATTATTGCATGTTCCAGATCAGAGAGAGAGAAAATGTAACCTGTTGAAGAAGCAAACAGCCATTGCTCCATCTCTACTTATACTTCTCTACAGCAACATATGAGAGCTGAAAACCAATCAGCCATCTTCTAGCTCTTTGAGGGTTCCTGCTGAGGATTCATTGGGATCTCTCCACTGACTGCAGCAAAGGGAATTCAGCCAAATCCAACTGTTCCAGGAAGAAACCCCAGTGCTAGCAGCTTCTGTAAGGCAGAATAACTTCAGACGCAGAATAACAATTGAAACATTTTCAGTTTTGCTTTTGTCATGAAATTAAGTGTTGTTTGGACAAAGCTTTTCCGAACTAATATTCTGTACAGTTGCAATTTTTTCTCTTCTGCCTTCAGACGTGTGTGTGTGTGTGTGTTTCTATGTCTCAGATTTATAGAAAATAAATGTTGATGTACATATTGTCAATGTCAAAATTGTATATCATTTATGTATCCATCGCAATTCGAGTAACGATGCTTTGGTTTTAGATTAGACATTTTTTAAAAATTGAGGAAACCTATCTGACTTGTTCCTAACGCTGAACCTGACCCAGTCTGAGATGGATATCATTTTCAATATCACACACTTAGTTACACTGATAATTTGTCGTGATCTCTGGAGGAGTGGGACTAGAAACAGAAACAATGACTCTCTAACCTTGGTAGTAACAGGGATTAGGACGAATTCTCAAAAGGCCATTTGAGTGGGAATTCTCGGTCCCACAGGTTTGTGGTACCTGTGTGTTTGCATTTACTCAAAGATGTGTTAGTTAAATATTTGCCAGAAAAGTGACTCAAAGATAATGATCTGTAGTTGGGAACGTGAGATTGGAACCGCAACCTGATCAGTCACAATCTTAGTTCCTGCTGGGGCAGGGACCCACACCTGTTTCTCAGTTCTACTTTGCCCCATTCCATTCAATCCCTCAACCTGCTACTCAAGAGCAGTTGGAGACCACTTGCTCCTACTAACTGGTGCACAGAAGCCGAGGTGACCATTCAGCCCCTGAATACAGTCAGACATGATTTGGTGTGCATTGGAAAACGTTCTTGCGAAAAGAGTGGGTGTTACTGTGAAACAGTCCACCCCTCTCTCTTTACAGATGTTCCCCTGGTTCCATTTATTGGTCATGTTGTAGACCTAGATTCAAAGTGAATAATGCCCCCAAACCGTCTCCAGATAGTGATCACAAAATCCTCTGGTCTCTTTGACTTCAACAATCCTTCACAGCCCCTCCAGAAAAATAACAACGATGAAACTTCCAATAACAGAATGCAAGAACATTAGTAGCAGGATAGGTCATTCAGCTCCTACAGCCTGCCTTTCCCTTTAATAGGGTCATGGCTGATCTGCTCTCGGCCCCAAATCCCACAGGGCAAACGTGTCAAACATCCATCCATCCCTGTCTTTCAAATATCTCAGTAATCTATCTCCCCTACCTCTTTGGAATAGAGACGTGCCGACGGTCACTCCCCTCTGTGAAAAGAAAACACACCGCACACATACAGCGTTACCTTTTGACATCAACTAAATATATGAACACTAGGAAAGAATGACTGGCCCTGATAACAAGGCAGTATTTGACTGATGATGGTATCAAGGAACCTGAAGAAAATGGAACTTAATGGATATTAGGAGGAATCTCCCCACCAGTTGGAGTGATTCAGCACAAAGAATATGGCTGTGGTTCTTGGACATCCACCACCTCAGTCCCGGGACATCTCTGCGGGAAATCCACAGCCCAAGCTTTCTCAGTTTCTCCTCAATGTCTTCCCCACCCCCCCCCCCCCCCCCCCGCCCCCCATCATAAGCTCAGAAGTGGGGAAAGTCAATGGAGATCACACAATGTTCAGAATTATGTGTCCTTCCTCAGCACCTGTGTCCATGTTCAGCAAGACTCGGGCATTATTCAGGCTTGTGCTGTTAAAAAGTCGGTAACATTCATGTAACAGTACTGCTGGACACTATGCATTACGACAGTAAAGGGAAGAGCTCATTCAGCACCTCAAGCTCGCTTCACAGGAATGTGAGGAGGTCATTCAGTCCATGAATACTACTGGATAAGAATAGCCCATTCAATCCCTCCTGCCTATTACATAGGAAGAGAAGGAGCCCAGTCAAACACATTGAGCTGTTAAACAGGAACAAGGGATTGCCTAATCAGGCCATTGAGCTTCTACACTGATACCAGGAGGTGGCCATTCTGTCCCTCAAGCCGCTTGTACAGAAATAGGAGGACGTTATAGACGCCCCAACATGATAAACCAATGAAGAGGAGAGACTACACGGATACACTGCTCCATGATGTTCCTCCTGGCTCCATTGCTAATAGTACACAATTGATACGTTTGGTGACGGTGACGAGAGAAGACAAATGTTTCATGTGAAGTCTCAAGGAAGCATCTTTCATCTCTGAGAAGGTAGACTTGTGTTCTCTATGGAGGGCAGAAGCTATTAGGAATGGCTAACTCTTTCAGAAGTAAGGCATTGTAGCTGCTGACAGAGTTGTGAACAATGTGACGCTCAGTGCAGGGTCATACACCATTTGCACATTGAGGTGGTGAGAGTTCAGTCAGAGCCTGAAACAATCTCTCAACCAACATGGGAGCTCCACAGAGCTACATAAAGAAGCACGTATCATGGGGAAAATGCAATTTCTCAAGCCAGCAATGTCTTTAAATGGAAATAATGTGTGTTCGTCCATGATCTTCAAGTTTCAATGTAGTCAACTCTTATTCTCTCACCTTGCTACAAAGTAAACATCCATTTCCTTCACGCTCTCTTCATGCTTCCATCATCCCAGAGATTATTGTGATAAAATAGCTTTGCACTGCCTCTGTGACAAGGAGATCATTGACTTTATAAAGGAGAGAAAATCTGTCCACAATAGCCCAAATACAGCCTCAACAACACTCGACAACTCCTACACATGATTCATTTTGCAATGAAGGCTGCCATTTCATTTTTTGTCCTGATTAATGGATGCTTTGCATGAATCCTGTTCGTGACTTATGACCAAGGACATCCTGGTCCTTTATTGCCATAAGCACTTCCCAACCTCTCACCTTCTAATAATTACATGAAAAGGACTGTCTGTGTTCTTCACATTCAAATCACTTCTTTGTGTTACAAATAGCGGTGTTCCAAGCACTGATGCATGTGATAACCAATCATTCATAACCTTCTGTCCAAAGGAGGACCCTAGTCTCTGTGTTCTCTCCATCATCCAATTCTCTATCTATGTAGGATATCCCCCTAACCCAAGGACTTAAATTTTTTCAGTCACTTGTGTGCAACCGTGTCAACCTTATTCTGAAAATTTTAATACACCGTTCCCACAAGTTCTCACTCGTCCATGTCACAACCAACATCCTCCATAAACTCCAGTACGTTTTTCAAAGATAGCTTTCCTGTCCTGAATCTAGGTTGACGCTGCTCAATCATATCATTGTTCTCCAATGATCTATTTATGATTAATTACAAAATCTGCTCATGGTTTCCTCACTCGTGACATAAACCTATCCCCCAGTTGGTTTTCTGTTTTCACCCTCCGTCCTGTTTTAAATATGTGTGGTAGTAATAGCTGCTTTATAGTATGCAGGATCCTTTACAAAATGTATAGAGCTTTGACCTCCCTCATATAATTAAGGAAAACGCAGGAAAGAAGGAAGCCATTGCTCCATCGTGTCTGAACCAGCTCCGAAAAGAATTATCCAGCAAGCTCAATTCTCCAACCCTATCTCTGTAGCCCTCTAAATTCATCACTCATCTGGTCCAGCAGCTTACCAACCTTCAACTCAATAAGTTTTTCCAAGTACTTAAACTTTACTAATTCTAAATTTCCTGAAGTTTCTCGCTTTCGTAGTCAGCCTGTTCTCTAATAGTTCCAAAAAGATTTTCTGAAACGTCTTCTGTTTGGACAGAACCAATATGTTCATCTGACTGGATAGAGATGGCCTCTGTCACCTCGTGAACACGTGAGACTCCGGCATAATGGATATGTCCCCCATTCCTGTCTGGCAAGTTCCAGAATCAAAATGGTTGATGGACATTTTGAGTGCAGTCCTCTCCCTGGTGTGAGACTGCACAGCTCTGTGATCTCCTCATTGTTGAAATAAACTGGCTTCACTCTTTACACCTGGGAAAGGTATACCATTGGGAAATATTTGTGGAAAGCTCAGTAAGGATAGTGCAGTGCCCTGCTCCTCCCTATGCAGTCTCTGCAGACCCAGATACACTGTGAACTCTATCCCCATACCTTGCACAGAGTAGGAACACCAGGTTCTCTGGTCTCCCTGAATGTATGCAGCAGCTGACAACACAAATCCAAGAAAACCATCCAGAGAACCTACACTGACTTTCTAATGTGAGGAGCAAGTCAATACTTACATATATGGCACACCCACTAATGTATAAAATGCCAACCTCTCCTCTGTTTCTATTCCTGTCTGATAAACTGTTACATTTCAGTGCAGTCCCTGAAATATGAATATGTCTGCTCTCCATGGAAATAGTTGACAATGTAACAGCACAATTGTCTTTACTTCAGTCACGATAACAACGCCGCTATTGATGGTGGAGGTGCTGGGGAGGTGATGGTCTAGCGGTAGTTTCTCTACACTATAAATTCTGAGATTTCCACAAATATTTCCCAATGGTATACCTTTCCCAGGTAATGACCCAAACCCGGACATTAATCCCGCCATATCAGACGCTGGAATTTAAATTCAATAAAATATTTGGAATTAGCAATCTAATGAAATATTGATGGTTGTAAAAATTAAGAGCATCTGGCTCACAAGTGTCCTTCAGGGAAGGAAATTTGCTATCTTCACTGGTCTGGCCTACATGTGATTCCAGACCATCAGCAGTGGTAGACTCTCAAATGCTCTTTGCAATGGCCAAGTCTGATATTCAGTTATACATTACAAGGTCTCAAAGAAGTGAAACCAGACAGACCTGAGCACTGCCAGTCTACAGCTCGTCGACGTGCAGTGGTTCAGAGATGCAGTTCCCCAGCACTTTCTCAAATCAACTCGGAAAGAGAAATAAATGCTGGCCCAGCCAACAACACCCATGACCCATTAATGAAGAAAAGAAGATGACCACGCCCAGCATGGAGAGATAGAGGGGACAGAACTCACTCGAAACAGGGACTTGGATATATATCTACATGGGCATGATACTCAGGAATATTGGAAAAGGTGAAAAATAAATGACAATGATCTCCCAATTTATTTCCATACCAGTTGATTATCCACAGTCCCTTTGTTTATATTTTTGATGTCTCTATTTCGCCATATATTCAACACAATCCACCAACACATATTACACTATTTCTCAGCTGCTTTCATGTCTGATGCATGGGGAGTGGACTCAAAATGCTAACTCTGTTTTTCTCTCGACAGAGGCTGCCAAACCTATTTCATTTCCCCAGCACTCTGTTTCCTTTTGGTTCAGAACCCCAGTATCGTTCTTTATTTGATTTAAACTTTATGTTTGTTATTGTATGGGACATTGGCCCATCGAGTCCACACTGACCCTCTGCAGAGCACTGCACCCAGACCCATCTCATACCCCATTCTTGCATTCCCCATGGCTAACCCGACTCCTGCCCTGTCCCTGCGTATCCCATAGCTAACACACCTAGCTGCACATGATGGGTAATTTAGCATGGTCTATATACTGAACCTCTGTGCACTGTGGGAGGAAACTGAACCTGACAGAGGTGAGAGCATGAGAGGTATGAGCAGAGTGAACAGACAGCAGCTGTTCCCTTTAGTCAAAGGATCAAAAATAAGGAGGATCAAGTTTAAAATGAAAGACAAGACATGAAGAGAGGATTTGTGGAATCTGTTTTGAACCCAGCAGATGGTTTGTGTTCTAGAATGCATTGCCTAAGAGGGCGGATAAGAAAGGAAACCACACAAACTTTATAAAGCACTTGTATCAGCATTGGATGGTGCAGACTCGATTGGTCTTGTCTTTAATACATTATTTCATGTGGTGGCAGCCATGAAAACTCTGATTTATTCTGAAGCAGCAATCAATAAGACTTGTTGGTTTGTTCCATCGAACTGTGCTCAGTAAGTGGCGAGATTACAAATCAGCATCATCCCATGGAGTATCAGTACTTACTCAATCCAGGACAGCCCAGACATCTCTTAAAACATCCATTTTAATCACATGCTCAGCACTAGAATCGTCCAACGACAGCATCAGCATTATTTCAGCTGTTTGGCACCATTATTTTAAGGACACCAATAACATAGAAACAGACTTTGCTTCATTATTATATAGATTTCTTGTGTAAGGTTTTTATTTCTCTGAAGAATAATAAATTCCTTCTCATATATTCGCATTGACAAAGAGTTCGTTTCCTATGAGCGACTTGTGTAACACTGCATCCACCAGCAGTAATATTTACTCCCATTTAAACCGGTACATAAGATGCACAGCTGGCACTCTCTCTCAACAGCCACTTAGATGGACCAACACCAACTGGACTGGAACGTCTCAAAGGCAATTAATGCTGGTCTAGCTCCATTAAAATCCCAAATGAACACAGAACATAGAACATAGAACAATACAGCACAGAACAGGCCCTTCGGCCCACGATGTTGTGCCAAACATTTGTCCTGGCTTAAGCACACATCCATGTACCTATCCAATTGCTGCTTAAAGTTCGCCAATGATTCTGACTTTGCCACTCCCACAGGCAGCGCATTCCATGCCCCCACCACTCTCTGGGTAAAGAACCTACCCCTGACATCCCCCCTATACCTTCCACCCTTCACCTTAAATTTATGTCCCCTTGTAACACTCCGTTGTACCCGGGGAAAAAGTCTCTGACTGTCTACTCTACCTGTTCCCCGATCATCTTATAAACCACTATCAAATCACCCCTCATCCTTTGCCATTCCAATGAGAAAGGGCCGAGCAGTCTCAACCTATCCTCGCATGACCTATTCTCAATTCCAGGCAACATCCTGGTAAATCTCCTCTGCACCCTCTCCAAAGCTTCCACATCTTTCCTAAAATGAGACGACCAGAACTGCACACCGTACTCCAAATGTGGCCTTACCAAGGTCCTGTACAGCTGCAACATCTCCTCACGACACTTGAATTCAATCCGTCTGCTAATGATCGCTAATACACCATACGACTTCTTACAAGTTCTATCCACCTGAGTGTTTTCTTTCAAATAGCTATGAACATAGACCCCAAGATCCCTCTGCTCCTCCACCTTACTAAGAACCCTACCGTTAACCCTGTATTCCGCATTCTTAGTTGTCCTTGCAAAATGGACAACCTCACACTTGACAGGGTTGAACTAAAAAGAAATACGATTTTCTAATAATTATTAAACAATGAGGGCATCTTATTGATCCAATGAGTTTGTCGCTGTCGTTGATGTTGTGTGATCTATTTCCGTGAAACCATTTCTTGCATAAATTGAAAGAATAAAAGCTCAGGTCACAGATACGCGGTAACGCAACATTTAAACGCAAAAGGCCAGGGAATCGTCGGCTATAGATCTTCAGGTAGCTGGAAATAAGGTAGTTTGGTGTTTTCTGGCTGATGTAGTTGTATTGGGCTGGAGGGTCGGTTTGTATGCTGTATGACTGTCACTTTAATTGTTGGAAACAGAGAATGTGGTCTCACTATTTCCAAAGCTTGTGAGCATCAAATCGTGAGGAATACAATCTACCAGGACACACAGGATTTGAAGCTACATTATTCTCCCGTCACTATCAAATTGTTAAGAACCTCGTTTCTCTCTTTGTAACATACTTGTTCCTGCACCACATGAATCTCTGGTGTCTATCACCATATTCTGAATAGAAATTAAACACAGGCAACAGAATGCTGGCCTTGGTAATGAAACGCACCTCACAGGAACAACTGAAAGAAACCTGCTGTATTAAAGCTATCCATTCGATTTCTAAAGCAGTTTCAAGCGAGGCTTTCCCTTTGTCCTATGCTCCTGACTTCGTTACAACATCATGAATCTTTCCTGAATGTTTTGGAGTGCCATTTTAAAAGTCACATATGGAAAGCTGTGCCCAATAATCTAAAAGGAAAAGTCTTCATGTTAATGAGAAACGTGTCATTTTTTTCGGTATCTAAAGACAACAGAAATGTAGAAACTAGCATCAGGAGTAAGGAATCAAAACAGCTCCATTATGTGATAAGGTCGTGGATGATCTGATTGTGACCGCAATCACACATTCCTCATTTGCCCTTCCAATGTTAGTGCGTCATTCTTAGTCAATAATCTGCCTGCCTCTACCTTAGGAATATTCAATGTCTTATTCTCCAATACTATCTGGGAAGAGAATTCTACAAAGACACAACACAATGAGATGATTACACCAAATCACCAACTTCTTAACAGAGACATTCTTCAGTTTTATAATCCATCCAATCATTGCAATTTCTCATACAAGCTGAAACATTGTTTCAGAATTCAACTTGAAAGATTACTTGGAATATTCTGGGGTTCAACAAGATCACATGTTGTGCGCCTAAAGCCCAGCAGATCCAGAGCCATCAATTCAAGATTTCCTCCAGAAATATATGCAGCTGACTGAATCTTCTATGGATTGCATTTCATATCATTGTGGCCATCACTCGCTCGATGTGCTTACACCATAACCTTGTAGATCTGTAGAAAATCGCCCCTACTTTTAAATGTATTCTGTTTCAGAAAGTTTCAACATTTATCTTAACTCCCTAAAAGTTTGATGTACACGTAAAGTTTTTATTTTGCAACCCAAGTGCCTGGTTCCTCTGTGCCTAAAGCCAATCTCTCCACTGAAATAATACATTATGTTTCCATTCAACCCGCCAATATCTTTGAGCGCAGATACATATTTCCTACTATGTTCCACACACTAATATTTGCCTGTTCACTTGGCCCAACCTATATCTCTTTACAGACTCATGTCCTCTTCATATCTTCTTTCTCCCACAGTTTCAACATTTTGTATTCTTCCCTAACACAGACTGAATATTTGGCCAAAGAAACACCTATGGCGACATTTCAAAGTAATTTAAAATGAAATATTTTTACTCCATGTCTAAACTATAAATTTAAGATAAAGCTAAAGTGTGTTGCAGTCCTATCACTCAGTTACCATTACTCAATGTAGGGTCAGATGGTGTGGAATGTGTGTGGGTAGAATTGAGGAACAACAAAGGGGTAAAACAATAGTTGGAGTAATGTACAGGCCATTGAATCGTAGTCAGGAGCTGGAGCGCATTTTAGACCAGGAGATAGAAAATATATGTAGGAAAGGCAAAGTTACAGTGAGTGGGGGCGATTTCAATATGCAGGTGGATTGGGAAAATCAGACTGGTAGTGGCTTGGAAGGAAAGGAATTTGTGGAATGTCTACAAGATGGCTTTTTGGAGCAGCTTATGTGCAAGCATCAAGGGAACGGGCAATATTGGATTTAGTGTTGTGCAGTGAGTCAGATGTGAGAAGAAAGCTTAAGGTGAAGGAACCCTTCGGAGGCATTGATCGTAATATGATTGAACCTAAACTTCAATTTGAGAGGGAGAAAGTAGAATTGGAGTTAATATTACAGCTGAATAAAGGCACCAGAAAGACATGAGGGAGGAGCTGGGTAGAATTGACTGGCAGAGGAGCCGAGCAGGAAAGACAGTGGAAGAGTAATGGCGGGAGTCTCTTGGAGCAATTTCGGAGTCACAGCAGAGATTCATCCCGAGGTAATAGAAGCATCGTACAGGGAGGATGAGGCATCCATAGATGACTGGGGTATGCATGGCTAGTGTAAAAGAAAAAGAGAAAGCAGATAACATGGCAAATGGCAGTGGGAAACCAGAGGATTGGGAAGCTTACAAAGAGGAACAGAGGGCAACAAAATAAGAAATAAGGAGGCGGAAGCTTAAATATGAAGTTAAGCTATCCAGTGATAGAAAGGATGACCGTAAGAGTCTCTTTAGCTATGTTAAGGGCAAAAACGGGAAGCAGAAGTGGATATTGGGGCACTGGAAAATGATGCTGGAGTGATAGCAGCATGGAACAAATAATAGATGAGAAACTGAATAATTATTTCAAGTCAGATTTCACGGCGGAAGACATGAATAATATCCGAAAAATTCAAGAGAGTGAGGAGGCAGAGCTGATTAGTAGAAGTTGCTCGAAAAACTAAATGGATAAATAAGTTGGATGGAGACATTAATGGTCATCTTCCAGAAATTTTTGGAATCAGCGAGGGTCTCAGAAGACGAGAAAATTACGAACGTGACAACCTGTTTGTTTTTAATAAAAATATGATTTTTGAATTTTTTAAAACAAAATTACAAAAATAGTACAAACTAGTGTATACTGCTTTACAATAAAATAACAACCCCAATATAGAATTTAAAAACAAACTACTAATCTATTCTCCAAACTAGCAAACCATGAAATAGGATATCCTACATTACTAAAACTAAACAAAAGGAGAAAAGAAAATAAATAAGTAAATAAGAAACTAAATACATATTTTTTTAAAATTATATTAAGTCATAACAGAACCCGTATTGTTACAGGATTCCTCCTCTGGGGCCCCAGAACCAGCCAGAACCATTCCCATGGCTAAGCAAAGGCCCTGAACTATGTGGCTGATATATCTGTGTCAACGTCGTTCAAAAGGGTTTGCCATGTTCTATAAAATAATTCCGCCTTTTGGTTCACCATATTCGTAAGGAAGTCAAGGGGGATATATTCCATGACTATTCTGTGCCAATTTGAAAGTTCTGAGGGACCTTCGGATATCCAGTTCACTAAAATGCTTTTCCCCGGACCAAAGAAAAGAATAATGAATAATTTCCTCCCGTATACATCAAAAGAAGGGAAATTTGGGGATCCCAAAAGTAGAGGCACTTGGTCCCATCCAATCTCCGTACCCAAAATCTTTGCCAAGGCATTCGCTACTCTGTCTGAATACATGCAGATCTTACGGCATATCCGCAGACAATGGGTGAGAGTACTAACTTCTGTTTTGCATGTAGGACACATTGGAGATGCTCCCTTCTTGAACTTTGCAAGTCACTCAGGTGCCATGTTAGCCCAATGAAGTATCTTGAATTGGATAGCCTGAGTTCTGTTACAGATCGAGATTTTCCTGACATTTTCCCAGACGTCCTCTCACATCTCTAAGGAGATTTACATCCCCAATTCTTGACTCGAGGTTTTATATAACCGTTCCATGTCCTTTGATACCTAATTAAATAGTTTGTAGTCGAGAGTACTGACCACGGGCAGACCCATCAGCCGAAGCACTCTCCTTTCCCTATCCGATTTATAAAGATCAATTATCAACATGGTCTTCTTTTGTATAAAGTCCCCTATTTGAAAATATCGAAAAAGATTTTTGCTATGCAGCCCAAACTTCTGACGCAGCTGTTTGAAGGACATCATGACCTCCCCATCGAACAGGTCTCCCAAACAGGAGATAGCTCTGGACTCCCAGGTTCTAAATCCACCATCACTCATCCCTGGCTGGAATCCCAACATTCCCACTTTAGGGGTATATGGGAGGTATTTTTGTAGGTTACCCTCATCCTGTCGCATTATCGTCCAGTCTTTAATTGTATGTAATACAATAGGATTTTTACAATGATCCGTAATAACTCTCACCTTGTCCATAAATAGTAGATTGATGAGGGGATATTTTACTTGGGATGCCTCAGTATCTAACCAGATTGATTGTGGGTCACAAGAGACCCAATCAGCTTCGTCGGATAATAGAGAGCTCAATTGGTACCTCCTGAAATCCGGAAAATCCAGCCCACCCCTTACTTGTGCAAGCTGTAGCTTTTCTAATTTAATAAGGGGCCTTATATGACTCCAAATAAAGGAGCCGAGCCAACGATAAAGCTTACACAGCGCCTATCTCGGCAGTATCAAGGGGAGCATTCTCATTGCGTATAAAAGGCCAGGTAGGATATTCATGTTGACCAAAGCTATTCTACCTAGCCAGGATATCGGGCAATCTTCCCAGCGTTGAAGGTCCTATCATAATTTCTCCAATAAATGTGTATTATTGACTTTATATAGCTGACCAAATGCCGGAGTATTAAAAATACCTAAGTAAAGAAACACTCCCAGTGACCACCGAAAGGCAAACGGGATTCATCCGGAAAATTGGATATACTGGCAAGACCTCTCAGCGGCATGGCCTCTGATTTCACAAATTGATTTTATAACCTGAGAACATGCCAAATAAGTTAACCACTTGAATTAAGCGGGGCGCTGATGTCAATGGATCGTTTAAGAAAAGGAGGACATCAAATGCATAGAGAGTAATTTTGCGCTTACCCAAGCCAACCTCCGGAGCCATTTTATTAAAGTCAGCTCGTACAGTTTCTGCCAATGGCTCAATCACTGGCGTAAATAATAATGGTGAGAGAGGGCATTCCTGATGACAATCTCTGCCAACGCGAAAGCTATCTGAACTTAAACTATTGGTGATCACTGCTGCTTTGGGATCATTATATAATACTGTAACCCATTTAGTAAAGACCTCTCCAACACCAAACCATTTCAGCATATAAACGAGATATGGCCATTCTACCCGATCAAATGCCTTCTCTGCCTCTAGGGAGACAACTAATCCCGGCATCGCTCCCTGCTGGCAGGCTTGTACCATATATACGACTCTTCTCACGTTATTACTTGATCTGCGATCCTTTATAAACCCAATCTGGCCTTACTTAATAATGAATGGTAAAACCCTCTCCAGCCTTAATGGCAACACTTTTGAGAGAATTTTAAAAGCCACATTCAACAAGGATATAGGTCTATATGAACAGCAGTCATCTGGGGCCTTTTCCTTGTTAAGAATGAGACAAATATTTGCTCCTCTCGGAGAAGGCGAGAGGCAGCCCTGACTATGTGAAGAATTATACATATTTAAAAGTGACCCGACTAATTCCCCGATCAATTCTTTGTCGAACTCAGCCTGGAATCCATCTGATCCTGGCGCGTTGCCACTCTGGAGCTGACTCACTGCCTCCTGTATTTCCTGGGTTGCTAGGGGGGCATTCAAGAACAACACCTGCTACCAGGTTAGGCCCGGGAGGGCAAGATTTTTTAAAAATAAAGACTCTATCTTCCTTGTTCTATCCTCACAGCCCTGTGACCTATACAATTCGAAATAGAACTTTCTAAAGGCTGCATTAATCTTTTTACGATCACAAGTCAGGACATCAGCACCCTTTCCAAAGACGTAATGGCTTGGGGAGACTTCTTCTTTCTGGCAAGGTATGCGAGATACCTGCCAGGCTTGTCACCATATTCAAATAATCTCTGCTTCGCAAGTAATAGCTCCCTCTTTGCTTGTTGAATAAGTGTGTGATTCAAAGTTGCTCTTAGGGCTGTGATCCGCTATAGTTTAGTAATGGAGAGTCTATCCACATACGCTGTCTCACCCGCCGTCAGGCGAGCCTCGAGCAAACACTGTTATTCTCATTTTTGTCTTTTCCAGGTCACAGAATATGAGATAACCAAGCCTCACACATAGGCCTTACCAGTCTTCCACATCACCGAAGGGTTACTGGCTGCGTTGGAGTTGATATTAAATTCCTGCCAGAAATATTTTATGAACTTACTACCCTTCAATAGGAAAGGGTCCATCCGCCAAATAGTTATGTTACCTACTTCAAAAACTCAATATATTGAGTTCAAAAGTGTCGAGGGGACAGATGCATATCAATTCTGGTTTTGCACGTGTGGATTAGAATAAAAAGTAAAGTCTTTACCCTCAGGGTGAAGACACCTCCAAACATCTACCAGCCCCAATTCCCTACTCAGATCCGCCAACTGCCTAGATCTCAAAGATATGCCCGCAGAGATCTTAGGTATTCTGTCCAGACTTGGGTTGATGATACAATTACAATCGCCCCCTATAACTGTGTGGTGCACCCCGAGAGCCATCAACTTGGAGAACACTTCCATCACAAATTTAAAAGGGTGCACCAGGGGGAAATAGAGATTCAAAATTCCATATTCCTCTCTATATATTAGGGTTTCAATTATTATATACCATCCAGACTCATCTTTTATTGGCTTAGCATTTGGATAAGAATGGGTACTCCCCTACTTTTTGAGCTCAAAGATGAAAAGAGCACCAGGCCAAATCCACCCTATTTCAGCCTCGAATTCTCCTTATCATGTAAATGTGTCTCCTGTAGAAAGGCTGCATCCACCCTTTCTTTTTTAAGACTTGATAATATCTTTTTCCTTTTGATTAGTGAGTGGCTCTCTTTGACATTCCCTGTGCACCACCTAAACAAATCGCTAGCCATGATCGTCCAAGCAAACCAGAGACCCCCCAGGAGGAAGAACCCCACCCAAAAGACATTGACTAAAAACCAAAAACGATTCACACTTGAAAACACTCTTTAAACAGCGAAATCAAAACAACTGAGAACTACTCCTAAAAACAAATAGCATAAAACATATTTAAAATGAGACTTACCCCCTTGTTCACAAGGGACACTATTGGCTTCCAATAATCCCGCTATAATATCCCAGCCAGAACCATGCCCTCAGCCCAGGCATTACAAAGTAGAGTAAATAAATTCCAATACCTTATAAGACAGAGGTTAAAAGGGTGGGAGCTAACCCACCTATCCCGCCCCCCAATCTTCGCCTCATCAAATGCCTTGCTCTTTCTATGCACAACAACCCGGTAGGCCCGTTCAACCGGCACCCGGCCCAGCTCCTACTCCAGTTTCAGCAGCTGTGGGAGCCATTGCTTCAGGAAAGAAAAACGCATAGCTTCCTCCTCCTGTTTGGGAAGGCCCAGCAACCGAATATTTTTCCGATGACTTCAATTTTCGAGGTCGTCAATATGTTCCACTAAGGTCAGGACTCGATGACCCAGAGCCCAGACCTGACCCATGGATAACTCAGCAGTGGTCTCGGAGGCCGTAGTCCATTGCTCTGCATCTCCAACACGTTGCCCGAGTTTCTCAATCTCTCCGTCACGTTCCTGCAGCATGACCGAGATTACTCCCACCTGGGCTGGGTCTCTTCAATGGACGCATCAGTCTTCTCTCGGAGTGTAACAAGCTCCAAGATCAGGCTCGCCTCTGCAGGTGAGTCCCCCGCGGCGGCCGCAGACATCTGTCTTGCTGCCAGGTGGGGGGAGGGGTGCCTGCCTGTTGTGAAATGCGAGAGCCTTTGCCTTTAGAATTTGACGCTTTTTAAAATGACCAAAGTTTGATGTAGAATGGCCAAGGATGATAGGCAAAAACTGTTTTTAAAAATTTAGCAGGTGAGGTGAGGGTGAGTACCCCACTTTGCCTGAGTCTTAGGCAGAGCTGTGCAGACTCAGACCTACTGGGTCGCCGCCATTTTGGATCTCACTGACACCCTGTTTAAAAAGGGAATAAGGCCAAAGGCAGAAAGTTATAAACTGATTAGCCTAACCCCGGTCGTGGGCAAGTTCCTGGAATCCATTGTGAAGGATGAGATTTCTGAATAATTGCCAGTGCATGGTAAAGTAGGGCGAAGTCAGTATGGTTTCGTCAAGGGGAGGTCATGCTAATGAATCTGTTACAATTGTTTGAGGATGTAACAAGCAGGTTAGACCAAGGAGAGCTAATGGATGTTATCTATCTGCACTTCAAGAAGGACGTCGACAAGGTGCCTTACAGGAGGATGCTGAGTAAGATAGGGGTCCACGGTGTCAGGGACAAGATACTAGCGTGTATAGAAGCTTGACTGTCTGGCAGAAAGTAGAGAGGGGGAATAAAGGGGTCCTTCTCAGGATAGCAGCAAGGGAACCACAACTTTTCACTTTGTACATTAACAATCTAGATGAAGGAACTGAGGGCACTCCGGCGAGATTTTTAGATGATGCAAAGGTAGGTAGTTGGACAGATATCATTGAGGAGGCAGGGAGGCTGCAGAAAGATTTAAACAGGGTAGGAGAGTGGGCAAAGAAGTGGCAGATGGAGTTCAACCTGAGAAAGTGCACGGTGGTGCACTTTAGTAGGAAGAGAAGCAGGGACTATTTTATACCTGGGGAGAAAATTCAGAAGTCTGAAGTACAAAGAGTGTTGCAAGTTCCAGTCCAGGATTGTCTCAAGGTAATTGTGCAAGTTGAGTTAATAGTTAGGAATGTGGTGTTTCTGCCGCACAATGTGTTTGAAATCTTATATTCATCAAGAGAAATGAGTCAACTCTTATAAACAATAATATTTGTTTATTGAACACAATTAATATTCGAGCAATAAAACGTATTATAACGTAATTTAAAACACTACAAATTATCTTATGGTTTAACTTAACTTTGGATGATCACATACCACCCCACTAGAAGTTGACCGGATTCCACGTGGTGAAGTCTTCTTGTTCTTCTGATAGTTTTGGAGGTGTCTTCTCTTTCAGTGGTTATTCTCGAGTTACCGCTCCCTGAGGGGTTTTACGGTGATTCTTATCCTTCCAAGCCTCCGCGCCTTTTTGGGAGGGTATGGAGGATCTGCCAATGAAATGATCAGCTTCATTTACCCTGATCAATCAGACTCAACCAGGTGTTGTCACATTGATGGCCCAAGGGCGACATTCCATTGTCTCATTCAGGTCCAACTTCAAGTGTGTATTACATGGTCTGTTGCTTCAGGTTTCTTTGCAACCATTTGTGGGTAGCTGCCGCCTGTCTGGATTCTGCAGCATGTGGATGAGCACATAGACTTTGGTCAATGCTGGGTTCTACTTCCCAGCATGCTTTAATCATTGTTCATTTTTGTAACTCCATGGTAAATTTATTATTGTCCATCGTAAGATTATTATTTCAGGTGGTCATTCTGGTCTGGTCATAAAGGCAAATACAGTGATGGCATTTATTTTGAGAAAACTTGAATATTACGGCAGCGATGGATTTCTGAGGTTCTATAAGACTCTGGTCAGACCACATTTAGTGTACTATGTACCGTTTTCGGCCCCATAACTCAGGAAGGATGTAGCGCCCCGGTGCATGTTCAGAGGGGCTTCATAAGAATGGTCCTCGGAATGAAAAGCTTAACATATGAGATCTCTGGGTCTATACTCGCTGGAGTTTATAAGGATGAAGGTGGATCTAATTGAAGCATACAGAATACTGGTTGCTTGGTCAGAGTAGATGTTGGGAAGATGATTCCACTGTTAGGAGAGAAAGGACTCAAGGACATACCCTGAGAGTCAAGAGAAAATGTTTAGAACGGAGATAAGGAGAAATGCGTTCAGCCTGAGAGTGGTGAATCTATGGTAGAATGGCAGTTTCCTTCCCTAATGGACATCAGTGAACCAGGTGAGTTTTCCTTGGCAATCTTTTCATAACCACCATCAGTATCTTAATTTCAGATTTAAATATAAGCTCCACCACTTGTTGGGCAGGACTTGAACCCAGTTCACTCAAACATTATCTGGGTTTATCACATCAGAATTCAGTGATAACACCAAGAGGCCACTGACTTGCCCAATCCTCTACAGTGTGACTGACATGTGCAGTATAATATGCCCTGGGATTTGCCTTCATGTTATCCTTGATTTCCTTATCAAGTTATGGATGATTTTTCTCTTAATGAAATTCCTCTTCGGTCTTTATTATCTCCCTAATCGTTTGCCAAATTTCTTCAGCTGTCCTGCCTTTGATTGTTCTTTTCTCCCCCCCAGACCACCACAGCCAAATTCTTCCTTAGGCCAGTATAATTATCATTGTCTAACACTAAAACTCTCATGTATGACTCAGTCTTCGCTCTTTCAATCTGATGTGAAACTCCAGCATGTTGTGGTTATTCCAAGGCAAAGCTCATCCACCAATCCTTCCTTGTTACATAATATCAAATCTCAATTAGATTAGATGCCCTACAGTATGGAAACAGGCCCTTTGGCCCAACAAGTCCACACCGACCCTCCGAAGAGTAACCCACCGAGTCCCATTTCCCTCTGCGTAATGTACCTAATTCTATGAGCAATTTAGCATGGCCAATTCACTTGACCTGCACATCTTTGGACTATGGGAGGAAATCCACGCAGACAGGGGGAGAATGAGCAAACTACACGCAGACAGTCCCCCGAGACTGGAATCGAACCTGGGACCCTGGTGTTGTGCTAACCACTGAGCCACCGTGCCGTCCCATTCTCTAGTTGGTCCATGACGTCCTGCTCTCAAAAATAATCTCTCATACATTCTATGAATCTTTCTTCAAGGATATCACTGTCAAGTTGATGAATTGAGCCAATTTGCATGTTCAAACCACTCTAAGTTACTGTTGTGCCCTTGTTACAACCCTCACTCTTTACTACCTCAGAAGTACTTTGGGAGGACAGTGGCTGAAATTACTCTTCCCAAAAGGTTTCTTCTCTTGCTTTTTATTTGCACTGAGACGGATTTCAATTTTTTTTGACAAAAAACACTTTGAAAAGGTCTGAGTTCCCACTTGCACGAATAAATGTTGATTTTATTTTCACTAGCTGCATTTCACAGTAAATATCGAGGCTTTAAGAGGGATACAATTGGTCATGAGACATCGTTAGCAAACAGGGTTGAGGAAAATCCCAAAGACTTATTTTCATATATAAGGAGCAAGAGGGTAACTAGAGAAATGTTTGGCCCACACAAGGACAAAGGAAGAAAGTTATGCATGGAGTCAGGAACAATGGGTGAGATACTTAGCGAGTACTTTGCATCTGTATTCACCAAGGAGAGGGACATGACAGATGTTGAGGTTAGGGATAGATCTCTGAGTACTCTGGGTCAAGTCAACATAAAGAGGGAGAAAGTTTTGGATACTCTAAAAGGTATTAAGGTAGACAAGCCCCCAAGTCCGGATGAGATAAACCACAGGTTACTAAGGGATGTGGAGTGTGGAAAAAACTGGGGCTTTGACGTATATCTTTGCAGGATGAGTGAACATGGGTGAGGTCCCAGAGGACTGGAGAATTGCTAATATTGTCCCCTTGTTTAAGAAGGATAGCGGGGATAATCCAGGTAATTGTAGACCGCCGAGCCTGACATCAGTGGTAGGGAAGCTGCTGGAGAAGATACTGAGGGACTTGAGTAAGGTGTTTTATTAGGTTCCCCATAGTAGACTCATGGTGAAGGTGAAGTCGCAAGGGGTTCAGGGTGCTCTATCTAAAGGAATAGAGAACTGGCTGGGCAACAGGAGACAGAGAGAAATAGTGGAAGGGGATTTCTCAAAATGGAGACCTATGACCAGTGTTGTGCAACAGCGATCTGTGCTGGCACCACTGTTGTTTGTGATATATATCAATGATTTGGAAGAAGGTATCGGTTGCCTGATTAGCAAGTTTGCAGATGACACTAAGATTGGTGGAGTAGCAGATAGTGAAGGGGACTGTCAGAGAATGCAGCAGAATGTAGATATATTGGAGAGATGGGCACAGGAATGGCAGATGGAGTTCAATCTGTGCAAATGCGAGGTGATGCATTTTGAAAGAACCAGTTCAAGATTGAACAACACAGTAAACGGAAAAGTCCTGGGGAAAATTGACTTATAGCGAGATCTGAATGTTTGGGTCCATTGTTTCCTGAAGATGCCAACACAAGTGAGTAAAGTGGTCAAGGCGGCATATGGCATACTTTCCTTCATTGGATCAGCTGTTGAGTCCAAGCGCTGGGAGGTCGTGTTACAGTTGCATAGGACTGCGGTTTCGCCGCATTTGGAATACTGCATAATGGTCACCACATTAACAAAAGGATGTGGATGCTTTGAATAGGGTACAGAGTAGGTTCACCAGGATGCTGCCTGGGTTGGATGGTGCTGGTTATGAAGAAAGATTGAGTAGATTAGGACTATTTTCATTACGAAGTTGAAGGTTGAGGTCTACAAAATAAACTAGGAGAAAGTGAGGACTGCAGATGCTGGAGATCAGAGCTGAAAATGTGTTGCTGGAAAAGCGCAGCAGGTCAGGCAGCATCCAAGGAGCTGGAGAATCGATGTTTTGGGCATGAACTCTTCTTCGGGAATGAGGAAAGTGTTCCAAGCAGACTAAGATAAAAGGTAGGGAGGAGGGACTTGGGGGAGGGATGTTGGAAATGCGATAGGTGGAAGGAGATTAAGGTGAGTGTGATAAGGTGAGGGTGAAAGGCCGGAGTGGGGGTGGGGGAGGAGAGGTCAGGAAGAAGATTTCAGGTTAGGAAGATGGTACTGAGTTCGAGGGTTGTGACTGAGACAAGGTGGGGGGGAGGGGGAATGAGGAAACTGGAGACATCTGAGTTCATTCCTTGTGGTTGGAGTGTCCCTAGGCAGAAGATGAGGCGCTCTTCCTCCAGCCGTCGTGTTGCTATGGTCTGGCGATGGAGCAGTTCAAGGTCCTGCATGTCCTTGGTGGAGTGGGAGGGGGGGTTGAAGTGTTGAGCCACGGGGTGGTTGGGTTGGTTGGTCCGGGTGTCCCAGAGGTGTTGTCTGAAACGTACCGCAAGTAGGCGGCCTGTCTCCCCAATATAGAGGAGGCCACATCGGGTGCAGTGGATGCAGTAAATGATGTGTGTGGAGGTGCAGGTGAATTTGTGGCGGATATGGAAGGATCCCTTGGGGCCTTGGAGGGAAGTAAGGGGGGAAGTGTGGGCACAAGTTTTGCATTTCTTGCGGTTGCAGGGGAAGGTGCCGGGAGTGGAGGTTGGGTTAGTGGGGGGTGTGGACCTGACGAGGGAGTCACGGAGGGAGTGGTCATATCGGAACGCTGACAGGGGACGGAAATATATCCTTGGTGGTGGGGTCCGTTTGGAGGTGGCGGAAATGACGACGGATGATACGACGTATATGGAGATTGGTGGGGTGGTAGGTGAGGACCAGTGGGGTTCTGTCCTGGTGGCGATTGAGCGGCGGGATTCAAGGGCGGAGGAGCGGGAAGTAGAGGAGATGCGGTGTGAGAGCATCGTCGACCATATCTGGGGGGAAATTGTAGTCTTTGAAGAAGGAGGCCATCTGGTTTGTTCGGTCTTGGAACTGGTTCTCCTGGGAGCAGATGCGCTGGAGACGAACGAATTGGGAATATGGGATGGCATTTTTACAGTGGGCAGGGTGGGACTCCGTCGGTTTATAGTAAATATCTGTGTTGATTCGGTTGCCCGAGATAGAAATGGAGAGGTCTAGGAAGGGGAGATACGAGTCTACAAAATCAAGACAGATATACACAGGGTGGATAGCAAGAAGCTTTTCCCCAGATTGTGGAACTCAATTGCTCGGGGTCATGAGTTCAAAGTAAGAGGGGAAACGTTTAGGGCAGATATATGTGGGAAGTTCTTTACACATAGGGCAGTGGCAGCCTGGAACGTGTGGCCAGCAGCGGTGGTAGGGGCAGGAACGATAGCGTTATCTAAGATGTATTTAAACAGAAACATGAATGGGCAGGGAGCAGAGGGATACAGATCCTTAGAAAATAGGTGGCAGGTTTACAAAATAGGAGGATCTAGATCAGCACAGGCTAGGAGGGCCGAAGGGTCTGTTCCTGTGTTGGAATGTTCTTTGTTCTTTATCAATCATTCTAAAAATAGCAAGTTTTCAACTTATTGTATGCTACAATTTAATAATATAAATGATTTATTTATTTGATAGTGCATGTCAAATTATTGTCATTTCTAAATTACAGTCACAGGGTCAAAGAGGTGTACAGCATGGAAACAGACCCTTCAGTCCAACTTGTCCATGCTGACCAGATATCCCAACCCAATCTAGTCCAGCCTTCCAGCACTCAGCCCATATCCCTCTAAACACTTTCTATTCATATACCCATCCAGACGCCATCTAAATGTTGCAATTGTACTAACCACCACCACTTCCTCTGGCAGTTCATTTCACGCACGGACAACCCTCTGAGTGAAAAAATGCCCCTTACATCTCTTTTACATTTTTCCTTTCCCAATCAAAACCTATGCCCTCCAGTTCTGGACTCCCTCACCCCAGGGAAAAGACCTTGTCTATTTACCCTATCCATGCCCCTCATGATTATTTAAACCTCTATAAGGTCACCCCTCAATCTCCAAAGTTCCAGGGAAAACAGCCCAACCTGTTCAACCTCCAGCTACAGCTCAAACCCTCCAACCTTGGCAACATGTACGTAAGTCTTTTCTGAATCATTTCAAGTTTCACCTGATCTGTCAGGTCCTGTGGATATTTCCACCTTTATGCGTTTCAAGACATCCAGTACTTCTTCGTCTGTAATATGGACATTTTTCATGATATCACCATCTATTTATCCGTATATCTACATCTCCCATGTCCTTCTCCTGAGTAAACATTGATACAAAATACTCGTTCAGTATTTCTCCCATCTCCTGCGGCTCCAGACTAAGGACGCCTTGCTGATCTTTGAGATCTCTTTTCTCTCCCTGTTTACCCTTTTGTTCTCAATGTATTTGTAATATCCTTTTGGATTCTCCTTAACTCTATTTGTCAAAGCTATCTCATGTCCCCTTTTTGCCTTTCTGATTTCCCTCTTTAGAATACTCCTCCTGCCTTTATACTCTTCTCAGGATTCACTCGATCTATCCTGTCTGTACCTGTCATATCCTTCATTCTCATTCTTAACCAGCCCATCAATGTCTTTCGTCATTCAGCATTCTCTATACCTACCAGCCTTTCCTTTTACCCTAACAAGAATATACTGTCTCTGGACTCCGGCTATCTAATTTCTGAAGGCTTCCCATTTTGTCGCGATCCACTTTTCTACGAACATTTGCCGCCATCAGCTTTTGAAAGATCTTGCCTAATACCGTCAAAATTGGCCTTTCTCCAATTGAGAACTTCAACTTTTAGATCTAGACTATCCTTTTCCATCATTATTTTAAAACTAATAGAATTGTTGGCAAATAACGGAAGCTCACACATTTCAGGTGATAAATTAAATTGATTGATTATATTTAAATGTTATAATTCTATTTAATTGTTCAATCAAATGCTCACTCTGAATATTCAGTCTGTCAGATGTCAACTATTTTGCAAATGATAGGGCGGCAATGTATGCATTTGAACACTGAGATTCAATGTGTAATTGTGATCACCAGCATAGTCAGACAACATGTTCTTTTTAGATACAAAACAAAATGTACATTCTTTACTTTTGTATCATAAACGGTCGTTCGGTGTTTATATTTTAATTCCATCAACATAGAATCAATTTTATTGTCTTCAGAGATGATGCAGTTATCGTTCAGTTGAATAATTGTAGCTCATAACTTATTATTGCACAATTCACAAACATGGCAAACTCCTGATTATTGTGCAGCGCCGCTAACCCATTATTTTGCATCATGACCGACATTAAAAGTGGATTCCAAAAGGGTGAATTCGTGTACAGTGTTACTGGACCTCACTGCTGCATGTAGCACTCAGAGAGACACTGGCCTGGTCCTGCATCTGTGAAGAGAGTTTCCAAGCTGGGTCAGGGCAGTCATGCAAACATTCCCTCACAGAGAATCATTTGGAATCCACCTTGAGCAGGAGGAAACTAGCCAACAGGCTATCACTGCTCTCAGTGCAGGTACAAATGCTGTCTAAATTAGATACCAATGACTGACCAGGAACCAGACCTTACAAATTCATCATCAGTCAGAGCCCGGCCCAGGGAACAGATGTATGGACATGGAGTATCAGAATCACATCGCACACGTTACTTATGGTGATGACATCTGGCATGTCCCCCAGACTCCATACATCTGCACCCTGGACCAGACACTGGGTGAAAACGTTCACAATTGACAGTCTATTGCAGCATCTTGTGTCTCACAGTGAACGCTCTGAAACTATATCCAATAAATGTACCTTCACATTCAACAATATCAAAATAAAATTATACATGCCTGCGGATGCTCAGATACTAATTCATAGGTAACCCAGCAGAATGTATCTGAAGAAACCAGGAGCAAACGGCAAGCCAAAAATCGTTTTAATAACTGAACTTGTGGATTTTGTCTGGTCTAGGTAACCACACGTATTGTGCTGACACTCAGGTGAATGTAACAATTACATCAAAACTGGACGTCTTGGTCTAACGCCCTTCCCCACCTTCCTGACCTCACACACCTCACTCCCTCACACACTCCATTCCCTCACTCCCTCAGACACCTCACTCCCTCACACATTCACTAACTGATGAGAATCCACAAGCTGAGTGAAACTTGGAACATTGAACGGTATAGCACAGTGCAGACACTTCAGCCCTCAATGTTTTGCCAGCCTTTTATCCTACTCTAAGATCAGACTAACCGACATAACCTTCAATGCACTAACTTTCGTGTGCCTATCCAAGAGTCTTCTTAAATATCCCGAATGTATCTTACTCTACTACCACCGCTGGAGGAAAGCTCTAACCGCTCAACATTTCTTTGTAAGACATGCCCTCCAGTCCAGGCAGCACCCTGGTAAGTCTCCTCTGCACACTCTCTGAGGCTTCCACGTGTTTCCGATAATGAGGCATAGAACTGAACACAATATTCCAAGTGTGGTTGAACCACAGCTTTATAGAGCGAAGAAATAACCTCGCTGCTCCTAATCTCAATCCCCCTGGTAATGAAAGACAACACACCGTATTGCTTCTGAACAACCCTATCAACTTGGGTGGCAACTTTGAGAGATCTATGAAAAATGACCCCAAGATCCCTCTGTCACTCCACACTGCCAAGAATTCTGCCTTTAACCCTGTACTCTTTATGCAAATTCAATCTTCCAAAATAAATTGCTTCACACTTTTTAAGATTGAACTCTATCTGTCACTTATCAGCCCAGCTCTGCATCCTGTCAATATCCTGTTGCAACCTACAATGCCCACCACACTATTCATAACCCCACCAAACTTCGTGTCATTGGCAAACTTACTAACCTACTTGTCCACTTCCTCATCAAATTCATTTATAAAAATCACAAACAGCACAGGTCCCAGAGCCGATCTCTGTAGAACACGACTGGTCACTGAGCTCCAGGCTGAATACATTCCATCTGCTACCATCTTCTGTCTTCTATGGGCCAGCCATGTCCATATCCAGACAGCCAAATTTCTCTGCGCCCCATGCTTCCGTACTTTCTGAATGAACCTACAATGGGGAATGCCTTGCTAAAATTCTTGTTCACTACATCTACTGGTCTACCTTCATCAACGTGTTTTTTTACATCTTCAAAGAATTCAATAAGGTTTCTGAGGGATGACCTGCTCCTCACAAAGCCATGCGGACTATCTCTAATCAAACTATCGTTTTCTAAGTAATTGTAAATCCGGTCTCTCAGAAACGCCTGCAATACTTTGCCCACCACTGATGTAAAACTGACTGTTCGGTCATTCCCAGAGTTATCCCTATTCCCTTTCCTGAACAAGGGAATAACATTTGTCACCCTCCAATCATCTGGCTGGCACTGCTCCAGTAGACAGTGAGGATGCAAAGATCATCGCCAAAGGCAAGCCAATCTCTCCGTCACTTCCTGGAGTAAACTTGGGTAACCCCATCTGACCCAGGGGATTTGTTTATCCTTATGTTTGTAATTCATTCAATCAGTGTATACTTCCCTTTAACTTTTCTACACCCTGACCAACCAACTGATTGACCGCTTTCCATTTCAGTGCAATATATAGTGCTGCCTTCCTGAGTAAGTATAGTTTACAACATGCTATGAATCATGGAATGAAAAAATAAAGGAGTGCACCAATGCCTTCCTGATGAAGAATTTATGACCGAAACATCGACTCTCCTGCCCCTCGGATGCTGCCTGATCTGCTGTGCTTTTCCAGCACCACACTTTTTGATTCTAATCTCCATCAACTGCAGTCCTCACTTTCTCCATTACTGAGGGCTGTCCCCTCTGCACACTGAGCGGGGAATTAACCATCAGGACTCATTGTATGTGGAGCTGACTGCTCAGTTCTGGAAAGTTGCACTTGATGAATACATTTTTTAAAAAAGAAATTACAATTCCACAGATATTCATTCAGTGCCAGAGTTAGAGTTGTGATTCATGGTTTGAGCAGCTTGATAACAAACAGGAAATGACTGAAGAACTCCGAGGTACAAGGTATTTCAGGTATTATATTCCAGTTTACATTAATGCTGGGAATATTATCAGACAGGCTGACAGATGTGATAAGGGAATGAGTTGACAAGTGGAGGTGTGACATTTTTGCAATCACAGAGGCGCATTTGAGGGAAATCAGGGCTAACAACTCAATACTCTGTTGTATTGGAACTATATGCAGGACAGGGCAGGGTGTTAAAGAGGAAGTGGTGTTGCATTATAAATTAACAAGCCAGTTATTGCTGAAAGGATGGACAATATCTTGGAAGGGTCTTCAAATGAGGCTTTGTGGGTCGAGTTTCGAATCAAAATGATGACACACACAGAACATTTTGCTTACAGTGTGGAAACAGGCCCTTCTGCCCAACAAGTCCACACTGACCATCCGAAGAGCAACCAACACAGACCCATTCCTCTACATTTAACACTACGGGCAATTAAGCATGGCCAATTCACCTAACCTTTGGATTGTGGGTGGAAATGGGAGTACCCGGAGGAAACTCACGCAGACATAGGGAGAATGTACATACTCCACACAGACAGTTGCTTGAGGCGGGAATTGAACCCGGGCCTCTGGAACTGTAAGGCAGCAGTGCTAACCACTGTGCAACCATGCTGCCCACAGAACGACGACAAAACAGGAGCAGATATATAAACAATTCACTGAGATGTGTAGGAAACCAACGCTGGTGATCTTACAGAGATAGGAAAGCAAAGCTGGACATGATACAGAGACAGGAAAGCAAAGGCTGGAGATGTTACAGAGATAGGAAGGCAAGGCTGGAGATGTTACAGAGATAGGAAAGCAAGGTTGGAAATGTTACAGAGATAGGAAAGCAAGGCTGGAGATATTACAGAGATATGAAAGCAAAGCTGAAGTTGTTACAGAGACAGGAAAGCAAGGCAGGAGATGTTACAGGGAGAGGGCAGCAAGGTTGGAGGTGTTACAGAGATAGGAAAGCAAGGCTGGAGATGTTACAGAGATAGGAAAGCAAGGCTGGAGATATTACAGAGATATGAAAGCAAAGCTGAAGATGTTACAGAGACAGGAAAGCAAGGCGGGAGATGTTACAGGGAGAGGGCAGCAAGGTTGGAGGTGTTACAGAGATAGGAAAGCAAGGCTGGAGATGTTACAGAGATAGGAAAGCAAGGCTGGAGATATTACAGAGATGGGAAAGCAAGGCTGGAGGTAGTCAAGAGATAGTGTGGCGTGTGCATGCTAGAAGATGTTAGTGAGATATTCTTAAAATGATTCACAGGATATAGGGAGAGGTGTAGCTGCTGGAGATTATAGAGATAGGGAGGGGTGTCGGGGCTGGCGGATTTTACAGTGATAGATGGGGCTGGAGTATGAGATAAAGATTGTGGAGATACGGAGGGTTACTGAGATACAGATGGATGCAACGGCTGGTGGAGATGACAGGGAAAGATCCAGAGATACACGTAGATAGTTTAAAAACGGTATTATGCAATGACGTAACGGAGAAAATATTGTAGAAATCTGTGGAATAAACAAGGCACTGGGAGGAACTGAAGGAGTGAGACCTTGGAGTGTCCAATGACAAGAGTCATAGAGTGTCATACAGAGAGAAGAGGCCCTTCAATAGATAGTAACAAGAACAAAAGTCCTGCAGAGACTGGAAACCCCTCCTTCCTAAAATCTGGGGGCTAGGGCAAGATTTGGGAGAGGTGTCTTACAAATTGCTCAAGCAACATTTTGACATAACAAAACCAAACGGTGTCAGATCAAACACTGAAACGGAAACCTCCTGCTGACTCCCCTCCCTCAGCCTCACGGTGTCAGATCAAACACAGACACGGAAACCTCCTGCTGACTCCCCTCCTTCAGCTGATGGATCAGTGTCCCTCCACATTAACAACACTTGAAGGAGAGACTGACAGAACTGGAGAATGTATCCTGGGTGGGCCATTTCATAACCAGCACGAAGACGGGTTCAGCAGCAGCACTGCTGATAAAGATGGTCGATTCAAAAAAGGACATAGCTGTGAGACTGGGTCTGCACTTGGTCGGGGAGGGGAATGGGGTGGGGCAACTGAGAGGGAGAAACCTACTGGTGGCAGACAGATTGATCGATGACCATATTGGGAACGGTGACACCGCACACAGTATTTCTGGAGACAAAGTCCCACTTTTACATTTGTATGTGTGTGTGTGTGTGTGTGTGTGTGCGCGCGCCTGCGCATGTGCACGCGCGTGTGCAAGCGCGCCCATGTGAAAGATACTATCATCTAGCTAAATGGGACAGATTTTGAAGAGATCTAGTACTCAGCACTGGCCTGTGTGAGGTGGTTTGGGTCATTACCAACAGCAACAGAATAGTACTCGAGCACAATTTTCACTGTCATTGCCTGGCATCTGCTCCACTTTACATTGACAGTCGGGCCAGGAGATAAGCCCTTGTTCAATGGAGAATACAGGAGGGCCTGCCAAGGTGGCAGACACATTGATCGATGACCATATTGGGAACGGTGACATTACGAAACAGGACCACTTACTCACCAAATAGCTTAAACAGCTCGTGACAGACAGATCTAGCCAACAAATCAGACCTAATCTCTGCAATCCTGTCATATGCTGTCAGCATGAATTGTGTGGTCAATCAAACAACTCTCTGGAGGAGGAGGATCCACAAATACTACATTCCTGAATGACGGAAGGGCTCAGCACAACAATAGAAAAGCTAAGGCTGAAACATTCACAGCAATGTTCAGGCAGAAGTATCGATGGGATGATCTATTTTATTCTCCTCCAGATAGCAGTCTTCGGCAAATTCAATTCATTTTCTGTGGTATCTCCAAGTGGCTGGACGGATGGGATAATGCAAAGGCTGTGGGCCCTGAGAACGTTCCATTCAAGCTGTTCCTGCTGGGATACAGCACTGGCATATACCTGACAATCTGGGGAACTATCCGAGTGTGTCCTGTACACACACAGACCAAACATCAGGCAATTAATGATTGCCCCATTGCTCTAATCCCTATCACTAATAAAATATTGGAATGTTATTGGAATCTACAGTGGGATCAATTGCACTTCCTCAGCACCAACCTGCTCACGAAAGCTCAGTTTGGCTTCTCATCCCTTGGGCTCATTGAAGCCTTGGTTTAACGATGTACAACAAGAAAATACACCGCTGAATTCTAGTGGTGAGGCGGCAGTGACTGCACTTTTATCATCATCATAACTGCATTTGACCAAGTGCCGTATCCAGGATTAATGGCAAAACTGGAGCAATTAGGAATCATCTGCACTGGCTCAAGTTATACCTGGTACAAAGGAAGGTGGCTGGGGATGGTGGAGACCAGCCATCTCCGCAGCAGTTCCCCTGTGTTGGTGTTGGAGTAAGTCTGTAGATCAAAAATGGAAAGGTAAGTCACCATACTCCTGCAGAATGATAGGGCTGCTCTCTCATTAGTCAGAGACAACCGGCAGCAGTTTACCAGGACAGTCATCATGCCTCAAGTAAGGGAGAGGTTGAGTAGGACAGTCCTTTAGTCACACCATTCAGTGAAGGAAATGAATCCACACTGTTGGTATTAATAACTAGCTGTCCAACTTATTGAGCTAACCAAGTCCTCGCTCATCTCATTGGGGAAGATACTGTAACATTATTCTGCACAGATATGTTTTTAGACACCTCTGGATCAGGTGGAACTAGAAGCCAGCTTCCTAACCCAGAGAGAGGGACAGTATATGTGAGCTATAAGAGTGCTCTCTGCCCTAGGCCCAATCATAAATGGCCCTCCCTATATATTAAAGTCACAAAATGGAATACTTGCCAATGATTGGACAATGTTCAACACCATTTGTGATTTACTCAGATACTGAAGCAATCCTTATCCAAATGCAACAAGGACCTGGAAATATGCAGGTATGTGCTTAACAGTGACAAGGAACACTTCCATTACACACGTGCCAGACAACAATTACCTCTAACAATACAAAACGGAACTATATCCTCTAACGGTCAATGCCACCACCATCACTGAACATCCACCTAGCAAAATTCAAGGGATTACTGTAAACCAGAACTGGACTGATCATATAATTTCATTACCCATTTCTGTGAAGGGCTTATGCTCAAACATTGATTCTCCTGTACCTCAGATGCTGCCTGACCTCTTGTGCTTTTCCAGCGGCACACTTGTCGACATATGTAAGTTAATTGGCTACAAGAATGTGTCAGGAGCTAGGAATCCTGCATAAATACGGTGGCACAGTGGTTAGCACTGCTGAATCACAACGCCAGAGACACGGCTTCAATTCCTGTCTCGGGCAAATGTCCGAGTGGAGTTTGCACATTCCCTCCGTGTCTGCGTGGGTTTGCTCCGGTTTCCTCCCACAGTCCAAAGATGTGCAGGTTAGGTGAATTGGCCATGCTAAATTGTCCATATTGTTAGGTGAAGGGGTAAATGTAGGGGAGCATGTCTGGGTGGGTTTCTCTTCGGAGGGTTGGTGTGGACTTATTGGGCCAAAGAGCCTGTTTCCACACTGTAAGTAATCTAATCGAATAATTTACGTCATGATTTCTGAAAACTTGTCCCCTCTCTCTAAGACACATGTTGAAAGTGTGTGTGATGAAATACCCGCCCCCCCCATTTGCCTGTGTGAGTGCAGCTTCATCCCTCATCCACTGACACTCAGTAGTAGCAATTCCTGCCATCTACACGGTGCTCTGCAGAAATTTACCAAGACTCCTTATAACGTACATCCGAAACCACAACCATCAAGAAGGACAAGGGAAGCAGATATATGGGGGCCTGTCCATGTTCACATTCCGAACCAAGCCACCACCACCCTGATTGGGAAATATGTTGCTGTTCCTTCAGTGTCACTGTTTCAAAGTCCCTCCCGAATGGTATTGTACGTTTAACGACAACACATGGACTGCAGTGGTTTAGTGCAGCAGCTCACCACCACCTTCTCAAGGGCAACAAGGGACGGACAATAAATACTGGCCCAATCATATTCTATGAATAAATTAAAATGAAAAATATTGTCCAAACATGCCCAATGCTAGACACTATGCTTTGGGTTTTGTGAATTCAGGCTGGTTGGGTTCAGTAACTTGCTTGTGAACAGCTGAAGGGATAATCTGTCATTCTCTCAGAGGCATGGCCTACATACCGAGCATCACACAGACATTGACATTCACACACAACATTACTGAGCTCTGAGATAGACATAAGCAATTCAAAATGTATTCATATCTGACTAACATGTTTAAACACACAGTGAAATTGTTACCACAAAAATGATTATGAGGGAATATTACCAGGGAGAAAGTGAGGACTGCAGATACTGAAGATCAGAGTCAAAAAGTGTGGTTCTGAAAGAGCACAGCCATTCAGGCAGCATCTGAGGAGCAGGAAAGTCGACTATTAGTTCACAACATTAATACAAGGAAAAATAATTGCATATTTTCAAAGTCCTTGCACTTAATAATAATTGGTCTTGGGTGTGGAAATGAGACTCATCATTTCAATGCTCCTTACTGTGAGTTCTGCACTGTTTTCATCATATTGTTACAAAAATGAACTGAATAAAGGGGGGATTTTGTGTTTATTGGACAATCTAAAAGTTGGTATTACGAAATGATGTTAGACCTTCAGTAAAGAGACTTTGCTGTTAATGGTTAGAACAATGCTGCAAACATTTACACAGAGATTTCCAGCTCAAGTCACACACAAGAACGTTGGTCTGGGATGATGCTGGCCAAAAATAGAGCTGCACAATTCTGTTTGGATACTGACATTGTGGGGTTAACATACACTGGATATGATTTATGAGGGATGAAATGTAAGATGCCATGTGCTGCAGGAGCCCATCACTTTTATAACACCTTCATTCAGGATCGGGTCCAAGGTGCAGAATTACAGAGTTCAGGTGGCACACAAGAAGAGATATACTTGCAAGACATGGTTGTTTATAGGTCATTGTTACAAATGTTGAACTACGTCTGGACCAACGCCATGTGCTAGTCCATTGACCAGTCTGCCCCACACACATCTCCCCATTGTTCAAGTATGTCTCTCACCAGTCTATTGTGAGGGATTGTATCAGTAACTGCCCAGCTCCAGTTTGGAAGCTCTCTGGACAGATTTTGGAGATGGCCAGTGTTTTGGAGGTCATGGTGAGGGCCAGTAAAACTGTGTCTGAATGTAGGTTTTTTCTCAATGTCATTTCGAACAGCTTTGCTGCCTGCAAGGTGGTGTGCTCACTGAACTGAACATGAATCAGCTGTTTACTATAGTCACTGAACTGTAATAGTTAGGTGTGCGCTCTGGTAAATCAATTATTGTTCACTTCAATTGGTTTCAACTTAAAAACAATGATGTTTGGTTTATTTTAAAATATGTAAGAAATAAAGTGATATTAACTCTTCATTATACAGAATGTAAAAGTGACCTGTTGTATATTTCCCACAGACTAATCAAGCAACAATCAGATATTGTCTAGAAAGCAAGATTATGTGAACAGGACTATGTCCCAAGCAACATCAGCACCCTCTGTGGTAGGTTCTGTCCCCTGAAAGGGCACAGCCAGGCAGAAGAGGGCAGCTTCTTGGCATATAGTCAATATAGGGCAGCATGGCGGCTCAGTTGTTAGCACTGCTGCCTCACAGCACCAGGGACCCAGATTTGATTCCAGATTTGGACAACTGCCTGTGTGGAGTTTGCACATTCTCCCCATGTCTGCGTGGGTTTTCTCCAACAGTCTAAAGAAATGTAGCTCAGGTGAATTGACCATGGTATTGGGTTGCTCCTTGGAGAGTTGGTGTGAACTGGTTGGGCCGAAGGGTCTGTTCCAACACTGTAGGGAATCTAATATAACCATAGTGCTCAGCATTGATGCTGGATCCTGTTGTGGCTAGACTGCTCTGCGGCAGATTATGGGGAACCAATAAAAGAGAAACCTACAATTGACCACATCATCACCGATCTGCCTGCTGCAGACACACCTCTCCATTTCATATATCGGTAACAATGTTCACTGCACAGTCATTATGCGGAACAAGGGCTAACTTCACATTTTGCAGACCCTCCTCACCATGACATGTACTGAATGGTACAGACTTTGAACAGATTAAGCAACAAATGACGATGCATCCATGAGGTTCAATGACCCATCGGCAGCAGCAGGATCATATTCTGTACAACTCATACAGTCTGCAACTTCCTGGACCGACATAGCTCCCAGTGTACAGTAACCACCACGGCCCAACATACCTCCCACTGTACAGTAACTATCACGGCCCAACATACCTCCCACTGTACAGTAACCATCACGGCCCAACATACCTCCCACTGTACAGTAACCATCACGGCCCAACATACCTCCCACTGTACAGTAACCATCACGGCCCAACATACCTCCCACTGTACAGTAACCGTCACGGCCCGACATACCTCCCACTGTACAGTAACCATCACGGCCCAACATACCTCCCACTGTACAGTAACCATCACGGCCCAACATACCTCCCACTGTACAGTAACCATCACGGCCCAACATACCTCCCACTGTACAGTAACCATCACGGCCCAACATACCTCCCACTGTACAGTAACCATCATGGCCCAACACACCTCCCACTGTACAGTAACCATCACGGCCCAACATACCTCCCACTGTACAATAACCATCACGGCCCAACACACCTCCCACTGTACAGTAACCATCATGGCCCGACATACCTCCCACTGTACTGTAACCGTCACGGCCCGACATACCTCCCACTGTACAGTAACCATCACGGCCCAACATACCTCCCACTGTACAATAACCGTCACGGTCAGACATATCCCCCACTGTACAATAACCATCACGGCCCGACATACCTCCCACTGTACAGTAACCATCACGGCCCGACATACCTCCCACTGTACAATAACCATCACGGCCCGACATACCTCCCACTGTGCTGTAACCATCACGGCCTGACATACCTCCCACTGTACAGTAACCATCACGGCCCGACATACCTCCCACTGTGCAGTAACCATCACGGCCCGACAAACCTCCCACTGTACAGTAACCATCACGGCCCGACATACCTCCCACTGTACAGTAACCATCACGGCCCGACATACCTCCCACTGTACAGTAACCATTGGGCCCGACATACCTCCCACTGTACAGTAACCATTGGGCCCGACATACCTCCCACTGTACAGTAACCATCACGGCCCGACATACCTCCCACAGTACAGTAACCATTGGGCCCGACATACCTCCCACTGTGCAGTAACCATCACGGCCCGACATACCTCCCACTGTACAGTAACCATCACGGCCCAATATATCTCCCACTCTACAGTAACTGGGTCAGTGTTGAGTGCAGAAGAACATGCTGGGAGCAACACCAGCCAGACCTGGAGACGAGGGACAGCCTGGAGAAACTCTTGCTGCCTTCAGCTGCAAAACGGGACGACTTGTATTCCGACAGCACAAGCAGCAAGTGATGGACAGAGCTCAGTGATTCCACTACCAATGGTTCAGATCTATCCCTGCAATCCTGCCACATGTAGTTATAAAAGATAGTGGACAAAGAAAGAGACGACTTGAGGAGGAGGCTGCTGCTCTCCAACAATGAAATCCCCAATTATTGGGGAGCCCAGCACAGCAGGAATAAAATAAAGCTGCTGCATTTGGAACAATCCTCACCCAGGCGGGCTGAGCAGATGATCCATTTCAGGCCGCTTCAGTAGGCCCCAGCATCACTGACCCCAATCTTCAGACTATTCAATTCACTCCACACAATGTCGAGAAATGGCTGGAGAGTCTGGAAACTCCAGAGATTGACACATCTCTAGCCAAGCTGTTCCATTCCAGCAAGAACACTGACACCTACCAACAATGTGATAAACTGCCCGCGTGTGTCCTGTGAACAAAACGCAAGGCCCTTGCATTGCAACCAGTCACTGACCCATCAGTGTACGGTCCACCGTGGAAATGTGATGGAAAGTGTTAGCAATAATGGGATCAATCAGCAATAATTGTCATTCAGGTAGTGTCCCGTCAGGCTCACTCAGACCCTGAACCCACTGCAAGCTCAGTTTAATAGAGTGGAACTCCAAAGGGGCAGTGAGAGTAATTACTCTTAACATCGAGTCACCATTTAACAGAGTGCGACAATCGGAGCCCGAGTAAAACTATAGTTAATCAGAATCTGGGGCAAGTACTCTCCTGGTGGGAATTATCCCGAGCAACAATAATGTCTGTTGTCAGTGTGAGTAATTCACCCCAGCAACAATAATGCCTGTTGTCAGTGTGAGTCACTGGAACTCCAGGAAAGCTCTGCAGCCATTCCTCAGGAAAGAGAGTATCTGAGGCTCAACCATTTCCAGCTGCTGCAATGACCCTCTCTCCATCATAAGGTCAGACGGGGGAATGGTCACTCATTATACCATTCCTGAAACAGACCATGCTGAAATGCAACAAGACCTGGAAAACATCCGGATTTTGTCTGACAAACAGCAAGTAATGTTCACGACACTCAAACATTAGACAACTATAACAATAAAGAATTAAACCATCATTCTTTGATTTTTAATAGCATTCCCACCACTGAGTCCCCAACAATGAGTCCCCAACAGGGTGTCTATCAGCATCCTGGGTGCCATCACTGACTAGGAATTGCCCTGAACTAGCCACATTAATAACACTGCCTTTAAGAGCAGGTCAGAGGTTAGGAATTCACCTACTAACTCCACAAAACCTGTGATGGTTATTCCTGAAATGTAATATAAGGTGAAATTCCAGCCAATTTAATAATTATCACTTCAACGACCATCCATCCATATCCCACTGATGTGCAGCAATAGCAGTGTATACCATCTACAAGACTCACTGCTCCAAGGCTTATTGGACAGTACCTTCTAAAGTCACTGCCATCGAGAAGAACAAAGGCAGCAGGGAGTTTGGAAAACCAGCTATCTGCAAGCTCACTCCTTCATACGATCAGATGTGATGAGGTTGGCTCATGAGTTTACAACTCCCAACTCCTCAGATCACAAAAATCAGTCCAAATGCAGCAAGACTTGGACAGCAGCCAGGCTTCGGGGCTGACAAGTGACAAGTAACATCTGTGCCACACAAATGTCAGACAATGACCATCTTAAACCACCTCATTATCGACATTCAAAATTCAAAGGCAGTACCATTGCTGGTATTGGCATTAACATTCTCAGGTTAATCCAAGACTATTTCCCTGCTACGGTGAGAACATCAAATCAGAAGTTAGGAATCCTGCAGCAAGTAACTTTTCTTCTGCCTTGCCAAAGCCTGGCCAAATTCTCCAAGGTTCAAGTCAGGAATATGATCAAATAATCTCCACTTGTTTGATGGGTGCAACTCCAGAAGTACTCAGATAGTTTGACACGATTAAAGACTGAGCAGCTGAAATAAATGGTCCCCATCCACAACGACTCCCTCCCTCCACCACCGACACCCAGTAGCAGATATGAGTACATTGACATTTCCTCTGTTAGCACCATCCGCAGTCATTACCATTGCCATCTGGAAAGAAAAGGACAATATTTAGGGAATAGTGATCATAATTCATTTGATTTTAACATAAGTATTGTAAAGGACAAAGCTAGACGAAGAAGACACTGTCTAACTTTATTTCTTCAAGTAAACGGAAACAAGTGACTAGAAAATAAATCAGAATCAGAGCAGTGGCATTTAATCTGAGAGGAGATTAAAGTGATTGGAAGAAAATGTGTTCTCATAAAGTGAAAAGGGTCAGGCAGCTAAATCCAGAGCCCCCTTGAAATCTAGGAATACAAAGACAGAACAGGAAGCCTTACATCACACAACGGGAATGTAATACTACAGAATGACGAGGGGAGTGTGGAATATGGAGGGGTGAGATCCAAAACGAAATTAGAAAGCAAACAGTGTTTGTGAAATGATGCTGTCAAGAAATATCGAGTCATCTTTAGCAGATTTCTTTTCAGATCATAGAAGGGAAAGTAAAATAAGGAATATAAAAGGCAAGCAATAGAAACTGTCGATGGTCTGTATATGTTTCTGAGTTTCAATTAAAGATTAAAGGACCTCAACAATGGGGGCTATTGTGATGAATCTGGGAGAATTGTCTGAGAAGCCCATCAGACCCTTCTCGATGTTACTATATTCAGGGATGTGAGATCTGGTCATGGAATCAGGGTGGTAAGGATGGCAAGATTTGAGAAAGTTTGATGACAAGAGACATTGTCAGTTCAGTCAAATAGAAAAAGGAAGTACATCTAAGAGTTTGGGAACTGAAGTCACTCAGAAGCCTCGAAAAACATGATAAAAGACAGGAAAAACCTCAAGAAAAAGAGATGGGAGGACGAAAAAGCACGATGCAATGTCTTTATAAACAGGATTAAGGAAAATGCCAAAGCAGTTTATCAGGAGGAACAGAGTAGCCTGGAAAGAGTACGCCAGATCAAGGACAAAGGAGGGAATTAATGCATGGAGCTGGAGGAAGGGGGTTAAGTCTTTAATAAATACTTTGTATTGGTATTCACAAAGTAGGAGGACATGATGGGTGGTGAGTCAAGAGATGGACATGCTGATATCCGGCGTCATTTTGATATTAAAAATGGAGGCTGTGTTGGGTGTATTGAAAAGTATTAAGGTCGACAAGTCTCCAGGATATGATGGGATTAATCCCGGAATACTGAGAGGATCGAGGTAGTAAATGGCTGGGACCTTCTGCACACACTTTGTTTGCGCTTCAGTGACAGCAGAGGTTCGAGAGAACTGGAATAAAGCCAATGTTGCTCCTTGGTTGAAGAAGGGCAACACGGATAATTCCAGGAATTTCAGCTCGGAGAGCCTTACATCAGTGGTATGGAAAATATTGGAGATTCTTAGTGATAGGACTGACCCACATTTGGAAAAATATGGACTTATTCACGATGGACAACATGGCTTTGTGTGGGGAAAATTGTGTCTCACAAATGTGATTGAATATTTAGAGAAAGTGGCAAAAGTGATTGATGAGAGCATGGAGCTGGATGTTGGCCATCTGGATCACTGCAAGGCCTTTGATATGGTTCCTTACAGCAGGCTCATACAGAAGGTGATGTGAAATAGGATCAGCGGTCAGTCAGTAACATAGACAGAGAACTGCTTGGTCATAGCAGTCAGTAGTGGTGGAAGGGTGTTTTTTTCTGTCTGGATATGCATGAATAGATTGGGGGAGTTGCGGATTGTCAGGATGACTGGCAGATGATGCAGCAGGATATATGTGGGCTGGAGACTTGGATGCAGAAAAAGCAGATGTAATCTAAAATGGGCAATTGCGAGTTGATACGTTTGAGAAAGTCTGCTGCAGGAGAGAAATATACATTAAATGAAAGACCTCTAAGTAGCTTCAACATTGATGGGATCTGGGCATACAGGTCCATAGTTCCCTGAAAGTGGCAACACAGGTAAACATTGTTACATGTTGCAGCTGGATAGAACTATATTTCGGCATCCAGAATATTGTGTGCAGGACTGATTGCCAGATCAGCAAAAGGATATCGAGGTATTGGAGAGGGTTTGAAAAACGTTTACTAGGATGTTGTCTGATTTGGAGGATATTAGACATAAGTGGAACCTGTTACAGGTTTACAAAATTATGAGCGGTATGGATAGAATAGACAGTTGGAGTCTTTTTTTTTCCCCAGAGTAGAAATATTAATTGCTGGGGGGCATATGTTTTAGGTAAATGGGGGAAAGTTTAAACGATATATGAGAAGCAAGTTTTTTTTTATCTGTTCCAGACAGAATGTGAAAGTGCCAGGAATGCACTGATGGAGGAGGCTATAAAAGAAGATACAACAGCAATGATGGTATCTTGACATGTACATGGGTTTGCAGGGAATATAATGATATACATCATTTTATAACTTCTAAAGGCATCAAGTATCAGTGCAACTTAGTGGGCTGACAGGCCTGTTCCTGTGCTGAACAGTTCAAGACAAGATTTCAGCAAGATAGTGGCCAATTGCTGATTGAATAACTCCTGATGATCAGCAGCCACTTTCATGCAGATCTCTACTCATTAATTTTCAGGTTCATGTCCTCCTCCCACTGTGGGGAAACTCAATATGGACAATTTGACATGAATGTTAGAGCTGGTACCTGGTGACGCCATCATGACCTTTGCTCCTGTGGCCTTCTGTCTTGGACACCAGCGTCTCAGGGGACACTGCACAGACCAAAGCTGCATGTACTACATACCCTCCAATGCTGGCATCTGACATATGTCAGCCTCACCATGCCATCCCAGCACATCTCCAACCCACTGACAGTACGCTTCTGTACTTCAATGCTGCAGCTCAGGGTGCACTGACAGCTCTCATTGCAATGCTGCTGCAAGGACACTGTGCTCAGGGACACACCCAGGTCATGGCCTGTCCCTCTGGACTGCTCACTCCGTGTTTGTACACACTCAATGCTGCTGCAAGGACACTGTGCTCAGGGACACACACCCAACTCATGGGCTGTCCCTCTGGGCTGCTCACTCCGTGTTTGTACACATTCACTTTGAGCTGACTTGAATGCTCACATAATTATTGCCTCACCTCACCCTGCCTTTAGCAGTGTTACCCCTCAGCTAGAGCTACCAGGCTCACCCACCTGCTGCATTGTCTTGGCGTTTAGTGCAAACACAAACCCAGGAAGCTTCGTATCATTATCCACATTCAGTCAGGGTGCCTAGCACAGTGAGTCAAGGGGAGTCTTAAATCCCAGTCCGGGAGCTTGGACACTCTCAGTCAGTCTCTCGGGGTTGTTAGGGTCAGGATCCTTCCCCTGTAAGGGGAGGGTGGTGGTGGTGAGGAGCTGAATGTTGGTAGACTTGGAGGAAGGTATCGTCTCCTTGATTAGCAAGTTTGCAGATGACACTAAGATTGATGGAGTAGCTGATAGTGAAGGGAATGTCAGATAATACATCAGAATATAGATAGATTGGAGAGGCGGGCAAAGAAATGGCAGATGGAGTTCAATCCGGGCAAATGCGAGGTGATGTATTTTGGAAGATCCAATTCAAAAGTGAATTATTCAATAAATGGGAAGGTCCTGGGCAAAATTAAGATCTGGGTATTCAGATCCATTGTTCCTTGATAACGCAGGTCAGTAAAGTGGTCAAGTCGGCATACGGCATGCTTTCCTTCATTGGACGTGGTATTGAGTACACGAGTTGGCAGGTCATGTTAAGTTATATAGGACTTTAGTTTAAAATATTACGTACAGTTCTGGTCTCCACATTACCAAAAGGATGTGCATGCTTTGGAGAGGGTGCAGAGGAGGTTCACCAGGATGTTGCCTGGTATAGAGGGCGCTAGCAATAAGGAGAGATTGAATAGTTTTGGATTATTTCCATTAGAAAGATGAAGGTTGACTGGAGACCTGATTGCGGTCTGTAAACTCATGGGATGTATAGAAAAGGTGGATAGCAAGAAGCATTTTTTCCCCCAGAGTGTGGAACTTAATTACTAGGGGTCACGAGTTCACAGTGACAGGGGAAAGGTTGAGGGCAGATATGTGTGGAAAGATCTTTACGCAGAGAGTGATGGGGGCATGGAACACTTTGCCAACGGAGATGGTACAGGCGGGAATTATAACGTCAGTTAAGCTGTATCCAGACAGATGTATGAATGGGTAGGGAGCAAAGTGGTACAGATCCTCACCAAATAGGCGACGGAATAGGCGACAGGTTTAGACAGAGAATCTGGATCAGCGGAGGCTTAGCGGCCTGAAGAGCCTGTTCCTGTGCTGTGATTTTCTTTGTTCTTTCAATGGTCTGCAGGTTAGATTGATCTTATAGTAGGATAAAAGCTTGACACAACATTGAGGGCTAAAGGACCTGTATTGTGCTGTACTGTTCTGTGTTCTAAATAGGGAGGGTTACAATGGCAGGAAGAGGTTTCAGGAGGCTGGAGAGGATGGGATCTGAATGAATAGATACATTAGAGAGGTTTACTAGGATTGTCGGAGATAACAGAGACAGCAATGGTCTGATCTGGAGAAAACAACACAGACTCGGAGAGTTGTGGGGACTGGAGTTGGTTTCACAGGGAGCACATAGAACCACAGGGTGTTACAGAAATGTGGAGAGTTGTACGGTCTACATGTGTCCACGAAGATGGAGAGGTTGGGAGGGAGCAGTTTACTGGGAGAAGGGTGTTAGTAGGATGGAGCGGTTTACACAGACAGGGAGGATTTTCGGTGAATGGAGCAGATGTCAGAGATAAAGTGGGTTGTATAGACTGGAGGGTAGTCATGACTGAAGATGTTAATAGATATAGGAAGTTTTACTTCTGCAGATTATTTAGATATGGAAGGTGTGGAGTCTGACAGATTTTCCAGAAGGGCAGTAATTTTGGTTGGAGACAGTTTCACAGATAAGGAAGCATTAGTAACCTCCTCCAGTTTGGTCAAAGTGGAAAGGGTTGTCGGGGAGGGTGACATTTACACAGGTTGGAGCGTAAGAGCTGGAGAAGGTTATGGAGATGAGTAAATGGATGGAGATACAAGAGGGGCTTACATTGAAAGGATGGGTGTTAGCGATGGGATGATGTTACATAGAAAATGAGTCTTGCCAGAACTGGATTGAGAGAATCACAGGCTTTCAGTGGGTTCTACAGATGGGGAGTGCTGCAGGGACCTGAGAGGGTTGTTGTGTCTCCACAGAGTGATAGTGTCTTTAGGACTGGAAGAGGTTACGTAGATACAGAAACATTGAAGACGATGTGTGCCGCCTTCTTTTTCTTGAACAGAGCCTCAATATCCCCCATGAGCCAGGGATCCCTAAACCTGCCAGCTTTTCCCGTCACTCTAACAGGAACATATTGGATTCTTGAGATCACACTTTTAAAAGCCTTCCATTTGCCAGTCATTCCTTTTCCTTCAAACAGACTCACCCAGTGAATGGGTGCATCATGTGGAGGAGCCGGTGTTGGATTGGGATGGACAACGTTAAAAATCACACAACACCAGTTTACAGTTCAGCAGGTTTATTTGGAGGCACTAGGTTTCAGAGCACTGCTCCTTCATCAGGCACAAAATTAATAGCAACAGGATTGCAGTGTCATGGAATGTAATACCAAACAAATTTAGTTTAAGTTTTCATCTTTCAGAATGATCACCTGGACTTCGAAAGCTGGTGCTTTGAATTAAATCTGTTGGACTATAACCTGCTGTTGTGTGATTTTTAATTCACCCATCGACCTCTGCTCGATCCTGCCAAATAGCCCCAAATATGGCCCTGCTCCAGTATCGCAACTTTATCTGTGGACCTGCCTGATCTTTTTCCATAACTATGTTAAAACGAGGACAGTTGTGTTCATTGGACCCAAAGTGCTCTCCGACTGACACTTCAGTCACTTGCCCGACCTCATTTTCTGAGGGGACGTCTCGTTTTCAGCTGCCTGAGTAGAGTGGGGCCCTCTCCATATTGATCTCAGAAGCTTTCTTGGACACATTTGACAAATTCCGCCCCATACAGGACTTTTACACTCTGGGTGGTCCAGTCAATACCGGGGAAGTTAAAATTTCAAACCAATACTATTCTATTATTTCTATAGGTACCTGCAGTCTCTCTTCACATCTGCTCCTCTTGTACCCACTGGCTATTTGGGGATCCAGAACACAATCCCAGCAGACTGACCATCCCCTTTTTGATTCTAACTTCTAACCATATGACCTCATTTGATCAGGCCGAAAGAGTATCCTCTCTAAGCACTGTTGTTATGTCCTCCCTTATCAAAAGGGTAGCTGCCCCTCCTCACTTACTTGTCCTTCTGTCACGCCTGTACCTTCTATGTCCTGGAACACTGAGCTTCCAGTCCTGCCCTTCTCTCAGCCATGTTTCTGTTATGGCAGAGCCAATCAATCCTCTGAGTTCGTCTGCCTTACCTGTCAGGCCTCGTGTGTCGAAATAAATGTCCTTTAAACCAGAAGTCTTGTCCCTCCCTTGACTGTGCCCCGGGATATCCTGGATAGGAAACTTGCTCTCGATGGCTGATGCATTTTTCCCTTGACTGGTAGATGGTACCTCACTTACTCAGAGTCCAAACCCCTGCCAAACTAGTTTAAACCCTCCAGGGTAAGACAAGCAAATCTCCACCCAGGGATACTGGTGTCCCTCTGGTTCAAGTCAAACAAGCCCTACCCCTTGTTCAGGTTACCTCTACCCCAGAAGAGATTCCAATGATCCAAGAACTGAAAACTCTACCCCTCCACCAGCTCCTCAGCCACACATCTGTCCGGCCTATCTTTCTGTTTCTATCCTCACTGGCACGTGGCACTGGGAGTAATCCGGAGATCACTACCCTTGAGGTCCTGCTTTGTAACTTCTGTCCTCACTCCCTGTACGTATTTCACAGGACCCCTCCCCTTGACTAACGATGTCATGTGAGCCGATGTGCACAATGACCTCTGGCTGTTCACCCACTCCTTCAGAATGTTCAGTAACGAATCAGAGACATCCTTGACCCTGGTACCTGGGAGGCAACACATCATCCTGGGTTCTCCTCTGCAGCCACACAGTCTCCTGTCTGTCCCCCTCACAACTGAGTCTCCTATCAGTATTGTGATCATTAGAGAGGATCTGGCAAATAGAGACTGGGAGGACTATCTGCAGTTGGGTCTATATTTGGAAAGAAAGAGTATGCCAAAGTGATACAGTGAGAATTCAGGGTCAGTGTGTTCATGCCGAGGGAACAGTAAAGGCAGCAAGTCTAGTGAATACTGATCAAGCGATATCGTGAGTTTGATAAAGAAAATACAGTGCAATAAAACCAGGTGAAGCCATTCGAAAATATAGGGAGTGCAAGGGGGCTCCTTGAAAATGATGGACAAACAATGGTCATTAAATATCCTTGGTAGATAGTGTTAAGGAAAACCACAGGTATTTTAGCAGTATAGTTAGAATAAGAGAATTACTGGGGAAAGAGTGGGACCTGTTTGAAACTAAAGGGACAATCTGTGCATGGAGCCAGAGGAAGTAGGTGAGGTCTTCAATGAATACTTCCTATCTGTATTCACACAGGAGAAAGACATTGTAGCCAGGGATTTCAGTCGGGATTGTGAGGTTCTCGAACATGTTAAGATCAATAAGGTGGAAGTCTTTTTTTCATATGCATAAAGGTGGAGAAATCCCCAGTGCCCAATGAAATGTATCCCAGGCTGCTATGGGAGATAAGGGAGGAGATTGCTGGGGCCCTGATGGATATATTTAATACTTTGCTGGCCGCAGGTGAAGTGCTGAATGACTGAAGGATCGCTAATGCGGTTCCTTTGTTCAGGCAGGGCAGCAGGGATAGGCCAGGTAATTACAGGACAGATAATCTGACAACAGTGAGAGGAAATTATTGGACACAATTCTGAGGGACAGAATGAATCAACATTTGAAAAGGCAGAGATCAATTAGGGATACTCATCACGGATTTGATAGAGTAAGATCCTCTCCCAAATTCTAATGAGATTTTTATTTGAAATAATGATTGAGGATTTTGATGAGGGCAGTGCAGAAGATGTGGATTACATGAAGTTCAGTAAGGCGTTTGACAAGGTCCCTCATGGAACGTTGGTCCAACAGACCAATGGGATCCAAGGCAATTTGGCAACCTGGATCCACAATCGTGGAGGTTTGGTTTTGTGTTTGAAATTCTTTCACCAGCGGGTGTACCACAGAGGTCTGCGCAGGAAACATTGCTGTTTATTATAGAACATGGAAACGTACAGCACAGAACAGGCCCTTAGGCCCAGGATGTTGTGCCAAGACTTAATCTTTATGTAAAATATAGTAACTTAACCTACGCAACCCTCAACTCACTGCTATCCATGTGCATGTCCAGCAGTCGCTTAAATGTCCCCAATGACTTCGCTTCCACCACCTCAACTGGCAACGCATTCCATGCATTTACAACTCTCTACCTAAACAACCTACCTCTGATGTCTCCTTTGTACCTTCCTCCTAATATCTTCAAACTATGACTTCTCGTACCAGTCCATCCTGCCCTGGGGAAAATTCTCTGGCTATTGACTCTATGTATTCCTCTCATTATTTTGTACAGTATTATGTGTATTAATGAGTTCGATATGAAAGCAGAAGCTATCATTATCAAGTTTGCAGATGACATGAAAGGTCAGGATGCCATCCACAGTGAGTTGAATGGTCTCAGGCTACAGTCTGAAGGTTGAGGCTGGGAAAGAATTTCAAGACAGGAATTTAAATAGACAAGACAGGCAAAAGCACAGCAGACAATGAGGGAAAACTGATCAATTAAAGTGCATTTATTTCAAAGTGAAAGGCCTAACAGTTAAGGGGTACCATAGTTTTACAAAAACACAACTGATGGAGGGACAGGACTGGGAGCTCAATGTTCCAGGGTACAGATCATACAGGAAGGATAGGTGAGAGAGGAGGGGGAGTGATGGTTTTGATCACTGAAAACATTACAGCAGGACTTAGAGAGGATATTCCTGGGTATCGCCCAGTGAAGCTATAATAGTGCAACTGAGAAATGAGAATGGGTCATCAATTTGATATGACTGTACTACAGGCCCCCAACAGTCAGCGGGAATTTGAGCAGCAACTATGTCGGGAGATCTCCGAGATCTGTAAGACTGATAGGGTTGTAATGGTCAGGGATTTTAACTTTCCAAACTGAGACTCGGACTGCTAGAGTGTTCAGAGCTTGGATGCGAGGAATTTGTTAGTCATGTTTAAGAAAACTGTCTCAGTTAGAATGTCAATGGTCGGACTGCAGAAAGGGGTAAAACCTGACCTCCCCTTGGGAAACAAGGAATGGAAAGGGACTGAGTTATTAGTGGGCCAACACTTTCGCAAAGTCATCACAATTCTATTAGTTTAAAAATAGCGATGGAAAAGGACAAGCCTGGTGCAAAAGTTAAAGATCAAAACTGGCCTTGCTTCAATTCAGAAGGTATTAGTCAAGAGCTTTTAACAATTGATTGTGGAGACTAGTTGCAGGTAAAGGGACGTCAGGCAGATGGGAAAATTTCAAAAAAGCAATAAAATGAGACTTCAGGGCCAGCATATTCCTGTTAGTGTGAATGACAATGCTGACACAAGTAGGAGACATTGGATAATGGGGGATATTGAGGCTTTGGTCAACAAAAAGGGGCACATGTCACATATAGCCAGCTGGATTAAGGGAATCCATTGAAGAACATTGCGGGTGGAGTAATACATTTAAGAGGGAAATCAGGAGGGCCGAAAGGGGACCACAGAAATCTTTGGCAGATCAGACTGAGGAAAATCCAAAGAGATTCTACATGAATATTAACAACAGAAGATTAACTAGGGGCAGGCAGAATATGGCTCCGTGAAGATGAATGGGGCCATCCAATTGTGGAACCACAGGAGATGGGTGAGATCCTGAACGAAAATTTCATGTTTGAACTTACTGAGGAGAAAGACTGGGGAACTCAGGGAAATAAACAGGGATATCATCAAAAGACTCCACATAACAGAAGAGGAGGTACTGAAGGTTCTAAAATGCAGAGAAGATGGACAAATCCATGGGAATTTATCAGTTATATCCCAGGATATTGTGGGAAGCTCAGGAAGAAATTGTTGGGTCCCATAAAGAGATATTTCTACCACTGACAGCCACGGGTGATGAGCTGGAAGCCTGGAGGGTGGCTAATCTTGTGCCAGTGTTTAAGAAAGTCTGCGAGGGAAAGCCATGGACATAAACACCAAGTAGCTTGATGTCAGTGGTGCAAACGCTGTTGGAAGCGTTTCTGCGGGACAGGAGTTACATGCATTTGAAACAGCATGATTGATTGGGGACAGACAGCACAGATTTGGAGTACTGCATAGAATACTGATCATCCTGATTTAGGAAGCATTTCCTGAAACTGTAAATGGAGCAAAGATTGACAAAGATGTTACTGATACTGGAGGGTTTGACAGAATCGGAGAGGCTAGATAAGCTGGAAAGCAACATGGGGGAATGACAGATAAGGTTAAGGAGAATGCAAATACTTTTCCACAGCACACAAGTACAGGGAAAAAACAACTGGAGAGACACCAGGGCCCCTCAAAGATCAGTGAGGCCATCCAAGTGTGGATCCACAGGAGATGCGCGAGGGCCTAAATGAGCGTTTCATGTTACAACGTACTGTGGACAAAGACCAGGAAACAAAGAGAAAGAAACAGTGATGTCTTGTTAAGAGCCCCTATTACAGAAGAGGTCGAGCTGGAGGTCTTAGAACACAGAAAGCCCTAGGTCCTGAACAAGTGTATACCAGAACATTGTGACAAAGTTGTGGCAGGGATACGAGCAGAGATATTTATATCATTGTCCTTCGCATTTCCATTGGGTGTAGGTGGCTGAGGGGTGACCTTATAAAGGTTTAGAAAACCATGAGGGGTACAGGTAAGGTGATTAGCCAACGTCTTTACCCCAGGGTAGTGGAGTCCATAACTAGATGGGATTGAACTGCAGACGGAGAAGGTGTTAGCAATTCTGGAAAGTGTCAAAAAATATAAGTCCCCTGGGCCAGATGGGATTTATCCTTGGTTTGTCTGGGAGGCTAGGAAGGAGACTGCCGAGCCCTTGACTTTGATCTTTATATGATAATTGTCTGCAGGAGTAGTGTCAGAAGGCTGGAGGACAGCAAATGTGGTCCCCTTGACGAAGAAGGGGAATAGAGACAGCCCTGGTAATTATAGAGCCGTGAGCCTTACTTTGATTCTGGGTAACGTGTTGGAAAGGCTTGTAAAAGCCAGCATTTATAATCATCTGGAGATGAGTACGTTGATGAGGGATAGTCAGCATGGTTTTGTGAAGGGTAGGTCATGTCTCAAAAACCTTATTGACTTTGTTGAGGTGACCAAACAGGTGGATGTGGGTAAAGCAGATCTTGGTAGTGCAGATGAGCAGAGAGATCACTGTGTCCATGTACATAGATCCTTGAAAGTTGCCAGTTTGATAGGGTTGTTAAGAAGGAAGTGTTGAAAAATGTGGTGCTGGAGAAACACAGCAGGCCAGGCAGCATCCGAGGAGCAGGAGAATCGACGTTACGGGCATAAGTCCTTCTTCAGGAACCCTGAAACATCGGTTCTCCTGCTCCTCGGATGCTTCCTGGCCTACTGTGTTTTTCGAGCACCACATTTTTCAACTCTGGTCTCCAACATCTGCAGTCCTCATTTTCTCCTTGTTAAGAAGGCATTCAGCATGTGAGCTTTTATTGGTACAGGGTTTGAGTTTCAGAACCATGAGATAATGCTGCAGTTGTACACAACTCTGGTGCGGCCACATTTGGAGTGTTGCCTATAGTTCAGATCACCGCATTA